>NC_060130.1:331481278-331781278 GCF_021461395.2 Schistocerca americana | reverse complement strand
TTTAATGACTGATTTTCTACTATTTTTCTACTCTTTGTACCTGACGATTACATGCAACTGTCAGATAGCCATCAATCCTGACTTCAATGGACAATATTGACTTAGAGCAAATCAGATTGTCATTTAGGTCGTGATTAAAAAACCTAACACAGTTAGTTGATCTTTGTAATGGTGCGAATCTATAATGGAACAAACGTTTGGAAAGAGGCACTCACATAACTAAAAAAAAATTGTAACACATATTTTTTATTACACTGTGCTTCTATTGCTGCAAGGAAGGTATGCTGTGTTTCATTGTATAGTACGGCTACTGACAGTTGTCAGCAGGATTAATATATAATAATTACATGCAATAATGATGTACTGCTAATGTATGATCATATTTTACAAAAATAAAAAATATTCAGAGTGAAAAGGCATGTTGTTATCTTCTTGGAAAGAATACACTGGATGATAAAAAATAACACTCTTCTGGTAGAAGTTAAGAAGTGTAAAGGAAGAGCTTGCGGCAGGTTTTCACAAACTCATGAAGAAATTTTGCACGAAATCCGATAAATGCCGCCAGATTCAGTCACATTGGTTCAAAGATACACTAAATTTGATAGTGTAGATATATCTTCAGAATACGATGGTAGGAGGAGGTGACATTGTACGGGCTGGGAAAATAACACATACGCTATTGGCGGTAAGAGCAAACAGTTTTGCAAAGTAATATTGTATCACTGTCAGACAATTACTTAAACAAACAGTCCTGGCTACAAGTAGAAATCTCTTGAAGATTATCTGTGAAGATGCGTAGGGGGAAGAATCTGAGTCAGTGCTTCGGGGGGATGAGCGACATACCTCTACTGTCCTGACGATCCGAAATCAGCACGAAGATCACAAGTAAGTGTAAATTTTTTTAAAAAAATTGTAAGTTACTACTGGAAGGGCTGCGGGATCTGTACAATAATACGTTAAAATACACTTGAGTATGTCAGGTCACTAATTTATTCTAGAAGAACCTATTACACAATCCCCATATCTGAACACTGCTGTTGTCTGAGAACAAGTAATGTAAAAGTAATTATGTTAGTTAAGAACAATTGATCATTTGATTCAAATGGGGTACCACAGCCGTAATTTGTTAATGTGCTGTAATATATATATAGTAACGAACCTAATACGATTAGCATGTACCTATCATATCTTCAATCCAAAAAAAAAAACTATACGAATGTCCCACTGCAGATGGCAGCATTGATCCCTGACCTTTCCTTTCCTTTCTTCCCCTCTCCACCTTCAGTTTTCATATAACGTATAACAGCTTCAGATTCTGCATTCGTAAAATTTGCTAGGCCTAGCTGGGCAATGACTCCACCTTCTTCAGTACAGACGCACAAATACGTCCGACCTCCTTTGGGAATCTCTAAAGAACGAATATGGAGGAAATAAACAGCGGCGGCGGCTAGGTGGTGCTCGATGGGAGTGTGGAATGGCCGTGAGGCTAGCTGAGATAGTCCGCGCAGTTGCGATAACACTGTGTCCAGGATGGAGCAATGGTTACCGCACCTGCCTAGTAAGCATGAGGTCCCGGGTTCGGATCCCGATCCGATACACATTTTCACTCGTCGCCACCGATTCCGAGTAATGCTCCAGTGCAGGTGATATTTGTGATCTCTCCCCTTTCCTTTTATTTCTTCCCCTCTCCACCTACAATTTACATATAAAAATATAAACAGTACAAATGTACATTTCAGGCTAACGTACTGAAATACAGAGTCCAAAGAGTTAATGGTAATCTTCAAGTGAACATTACGTCTTCCCTACTAGTCAGTAATTCGTAAATTAGTAAGTATCCAAACGGGGAGAAGTATGCGCAGTAAAGCTACCATTAGCCATACAGCAAGGTACAAACAAAAGTTACAAGAAATGTACAGATTAAAATAAATGAAGGGAATTTCAAGACTGCTGACGTTATTTATTAGTTTGCAGAGGAACAAACCATATTCAATGAACAATAGTAGCACAGACAATCGACAGCAGAAAGAGCCGAAGCTTCAACGCTGGCGAATCGGGCACTTCAATTTTACATATCCTTATGGACCATATGCTAAAACCAGTTCTGTCTCATTCCATATCACCATTACTGGAGAAGCAGTTTCTAGATCTATGCTGAAATACGCCACGACTCTCATTATGTTGACAGGAGGACTGGAAAGAGAGAATAAAATAGCCAGTGCATTAACAATACAGTTTTCGGTAAATTGTTAACTGCAAATAGAGGAGAAGTATTGAGGTAAAGAGAAATGAAAAAAGAAACCGATGCCTCGTATACGCAATATCTCTAAGGAGGCGGAAAAACGAATACGAAAGAAAATGACATCCTCTGCCAATATTAACGATCCAGATCTCGCATAAAATTCTACACGGAAACATTCGCAATTAACGCAGTTTGCCACTTATGAATCTGTCTAATGGAAATAAATGTCTTCATAAGTTCCCTCAAACAGATTTTTTGGAAAATAAACTGAAGAAGCGCCGCCATACGACAGACACGTTTGATTCAGCACTATAAAGTTAACTTCCGTAATATGTATTGCTTCATTTGTATATAAAAAAACCAATATGCAGAGTCAAGATCTGTATTTCTGCACAAAGCTTTGAAACTAGGTTTTACAATCACACGTGGTCTGTGTCTTTGACAGTCCTCATTTACCACCAAAATGAATGAAACCGATACCTGACCAGCAGCGGCGATTGATTCAGTTCTTATGACGATGCCAGAAACATATAAAATCTATTTCCAATTTTGCTTTCAAGATTTGGTTCACAGGACTTTACAGTGAAAGTAGAAAGCTAGCAATTACTGCCTTCTGCAGACAAAGAATAACATATTCTTTCTAAAATTTAAGTGTGGAATCATATTACATCTTACTTGGGCCACATAAACTGAGATGACAAATTGATGGGATAGCAATATGCACATATACAAATGGCGCTAGTATCACGTATGTAAGGCGTAAATGGGCAGTGTATTGGCAGAGCTGTCATTTGTAGTCAGGTGATTCACATGGAAAGGTTTCCGACGTAGTTATGGCCGCCCTACGTGAATTAACAGACTTTGAACGCGGAATGGTAGTTGGAGCTAGACGCGTGAGACATTCCATTTCGGAAATCGTGAGGGGAGTTAGTATTTCGAGATCCACAGTGTCAAGTGTGTCCTGATAAAACCTATTTTCAGGCCTGACTTCTCACCATGGACAACGCAGTGGCCGACGCCCTTACGTAACGACCGAGAGCAGCGGCGTTTGCGTAGAACTGTCATTGCTAACAGATCACGAAAACTGCATGAAATAACTGCAGAAATCTGTATGGGACGTACGACGACTGTATCCATTAGGACAGTGTGGTGTAATTTGGCGTTAATTGGCTATGGCAGCAGACGACAGACGCGAGTGCCTTCACAAACAGCTCGACATCGCCAGCAGCGCTTATCCTGGGATCGTGACTATATCGGTTCGACCCTTGACGATTGGAAAACCATAGCCTGGTCATATGAGCCCCAGTTTTAGGTACTAAGAGCTGGTGATAGAGATCGAATGTAGCGTAGACTCTACGAAGCGGTGGACGCAGGTTTGCAACAAGACACTGTGCAAGCAGGAGATGGCTCCACAATGGCGTGGGCTGTGTTTACGTGGAACGGTCTGGGTTCTCTGGTCCAACTGAACCGATATTTAACTGGAAATGGTTATGTTCAGCCACTTGGAGACCAGTTGCAGCCATTCATGGACTTCATGTTTCCAAACAATGATCTCCCATGTCACCACACCACAATTGTCCGCGATTGCGTTGAGGAACATTGTAGACAGTTTGAGCGAACGATTTCGCCACCCATTTGCGCAACATGCAAGTCATCGAATATTTATGGAACACAGGCGAGAGTTCAGTTCGTGTTCCATATCCTGCATCGGCAACCCTTTCGCAGCTATGTTTCGCTACAGGGGCAGCATGGCTCAGAATTTCTGCAGGGGACTTATGACGACTTGAGTCCATGCCACGTCGAGTTGCTGCACTACGCTGGGCAAAAGCAGGTCCCATCGCTTTGCTATTCCTCTGTCTGTCCGACTTTTAAAAATCTTTTTTCTCAGGAATGGGTAGACGTACCAAGTTGGAACGTATCTCACACACGAAGGTCTATGGTCCATTGGCGATGTAAAAAAACAAAAAGTTCTAAGTCAATGCAATCAAAAGAAACGGCCATTTGTGTTACATATTTTGATGCCCACAAACTTACTCATCAAATCCTATATGGCACTTCACGTTGATCTACAATAATAAAATTTGGAAAGACGTAAAGTTTCATACAACAAGTAAATGAAACATTCGAAATTTGTTAATTTGTAACTAAGGGACACGAGAAAAATATTTCTTTCTTCATTTTTATCCGACGACCAATTCGAAATTAAAACAAACAGTAGTTCTGCATTCAGCCTGAATAGGCTGCAATGGTAAAAGTCAAACATGAAGCAAGGAATAATTTCGTTGCTCATGTTACGCGTTTCTTAGCACCGCGGTGTGGCCCCGCGTTTTGAGGCGTCATGTCACGGACTGCGTGGCCCTTCCCGCTGGAGGTATGAGTACTCCCTCGGGCATGGGTGTGGGTGTTGTTTTTAGCATAAGTTAGTTTAAGTAGTGTGTAAGTCTACGGACCAATGACCTCAGCAGTTTGGTCCCTTAGAAATTCACACACATATGAACATTCAATCGCGTTTCTTAATTTATCCATCAGTTATTCAGGAGTTTCCAGAATGAGATTTTCACTCTGCAGCGGAGTGTGCGCTGATATGAAACTTCCTGGCAGATTAAAACTGTGTGCTCGACCGAGACTCGAACTCGGGACGTTTGCCTTTCGCGGGCAAGTGCTCTACCACCTGAGCCACCGAAGCACGACTCACGCCCGGCACTCACAGCTTTACTTCTGCCAGTACCTCGTCTCCTACCTTCCAAACTTTGCAGAAGCTCTCCTGCGAACCTTGCAGAACTAGCACTCATGAAAGAAAGGATATTGCGGAGACATGGCTTAGCCACAGACTGGGAGACGTTTCCAGAATTAGATTTTCACTCTGCAGCGGAGTGTGCGCTGATATGAAACTTCCTGGCAGATTAAAACTGTGTGCCCGACCGAGACTCGAACTCGGGACCGTTGCCTTTCGTGGGCAAGGGCTCTACCATCTGAGCTACCGAAGCACGACTCACGCCCGGCACTCACAGCTTTACTTCTGCCAGTACCTCGTCTCCCACCTTCCAAACTTTGCAGAAGCTCTCCTGCGAACCTTGCAGAACTAGCACTCATGAAAGAAAGGATATTGCGAAGACATGGCTTAGCCACAGACTGGGGGACGTTTCCTGAATGAGATTTTCCCTCTGCAGCGGAGTGTGCGCTGATATGAAACTTCCTGGCAGATTAAAACTGTGTGCCCGATCGAGACTCGATCACGGGAACTTTGCCTTTCGCGGGCAAGTGCTCTACCATCTGAGCTACCGAAGCACGACTCACGCCCGGCACTCACAGCTTTACTTCTGCCAGTACCTCGTCTCCTACCTTCCAAACTTTACAGAAGCTCTCCTGCGAACCTTGCAGAACTAGCACTCCTGAATGAAAGGATATTGCGGAGACATGGCTTAGCCACAGACTGGGGGACGTTTCCAGAATGAGATTTTCACTCTGCAGCGGAGTGTGCGCTGATATGAAACTTCCTGGCAGATTAAAACTGTGTGCCCGACCGAGATTCGAACTCGGGACCTTTGGTACTGGCAGAAGTAAAGCTGTGAGTGCCGGGCGTGAGTCGTGCTTCGGTAGCTCAGATGGTAGTGCACTTGCCCGCGAAAGGCAAAGGTCTCGAGTTCGAGTCTCAGTCGGGCGCACAGTTTTAATCTGCCAGGAAGTTTCAGTTATTCAGGATAGATTACTGCAGGTAGATACAACGTTTGAAGTAGCGTTTGAAACACCATATCTACCTGTAGTAACTACTCCTGGATATTGAATCATAGATAAATTCCGAAACGCGTTATTTAAGCAATAAAGTCATTCCCTGCCTGATGTTTCACTTTTACCATTGTGAGCCAGTCAGCCTGAAAATCCCCAACGTTTTCAACAGGTTTTTGCAATGATCAAAATTCAAGTGATTCGAGTGGTCCTTTTCTGTAGTTTTAAAACTGTCTACCACGACAATGTTCCTGGGTGTATTGCGCGATCCCATCACTCTCAATATGTGGGTACGTTCAGCTTTGTCGAACATATTTTTTTTCATAGTCCTGATGTTATGGTGTGGGGAGACATAATGTTGCAAGGGCGCAGTGACTTCCTACTCTTAGTGCACGGTATGCTCACTGGTCAATGTTACTGTTACACTGTACCCTTCCCCATGTGCACTTTTTGAGGGATGCTCTCGCTCTGACTTCGTTTTTGTGGATGACAGTGTGGAACACCATCGAACAGCGCTGCTGGAGGAGCTCTTGGAGCGGAAAAACGTTCTGCAAATGGGCTGACTTGCTCGTTCCTCCGACTTAAACCCCATCCACCACTGGTGGGATACGTTCAGGAGACGTATTACAGCACATCCACATGCACCAACGACAATCCACCGGTTTTTAACCACGTCGATGGAGGTATGGAGCGCTCTAGCACCAGAACTCTGCTATAACCTTGTGACAACATGGGAGCACGTTGCAGAGCACTGTTCGAGGTTACCACACACCATATGAAGAACAACATCCCATCTTTCATAATGTTCTGGGGACCATCACAAATCGTGGTGACTTCAGTGCATTTACTGTCTTTGAATAAAAGTATTGTATCCCTTCCTCTCATTCCGCATTTATTTCCGTTACGTTGTGTGTTATACTGTAGCAATTCTTTCTATATATGGTCCTAAGTTTCATCGAACTATGTTACTTAGCAATGACACATCACGCGAAAATTACTTTCGTCCTTAAATTTTTCACATCAGTGCACCTTGGTGTCTGATTAGACAGAACAGTAACATATTATAAGCACCATTTCAACATAGCTAAGATGGTACAAATACGAGGGAACCGGTTGAGCAAGATGGAAGGTAGTATATGGAGAGCAAATACATCAGGTCTCCGTAGAGCATCCTTTGCACTACAGCAGAACGTTGTGCACGAGACTGGCTCTGTAGAACTTATGTAAAGAAAATAGACGTCAGTTGTAATGCAGTTATGAGAACCATTAGTGTCACTCAGTTCTACACCTACATGCTGACTGTCAATACTATTGAACATGTCTTCCTCGCTCTCGTCGACAGGCAGCAAGTTTCTAAAAATTATTCGCTGCCCTCTCTCTGCCTAGAGGAGACTATCAATGCAGATGACCAGCATATGAAGGAGGAGAACAGATGCACTCCACTGGCTTCAATCAGGACCCTTATACATGGTCCAGTCACATTAATGTGACCACCTGTCAAAAACCTGAACAACCACCTTTTGCCAAAGGTGCAAGAAGAGAGTCAGTGAGGTTCTGGAAGATACCGACAGGGATATGCAGCCTTGCTAATTCCATTGCCGTGGCCAGCTGCAGTAGATTTCTCGGTTGAGAATCCACAGTGCGAACAGCCCAATCGGGGTGGTCCCACTAAGTTTTAATTGAGTCTAAAGCTGGGGAGTTTGATGACTAGGGCAGTAGACTAAATTCCTCCTGGTGTTGATCAAACCATGCATGTGCACTGCCAGCTGCATGACATGTTGAATTGTCCTGCTAGCAGATGCCGTTGTGCCAACAAAAAACAAACTGCACGTAGGGGAGCATAATTGGCATGCCAGTTCCAGCCAATACATAGAAGTCAGCATGCATGCATGAATCAGGCACCTGTGGAGGCCCATACAAAGCTACATTCGCTAAACGGACGTTGAGGAGACACGGTTCATAGCCCTTTTGTTAATCAGGGCGGTCAGTTGCTCAACTTTTGTAAGTCTGTTCGCCCGCACACATCTCGACAGCTGTCTTTTCCCCCTGTCATCTACAGCCCGTGGTGCACTACAGCTGACTCAGCCTTGGAGTTGGATAGCGCCATTTTGCCATGCACAGTGTACTTCAATTATGGTGGTACGCAAAAAGCTTACAAACTTAGTCTTTTCGGAAAAGCCAATGATCATGTTCTTTTGGACCTCAGAAAAAATTCCTCCATTTCCACATTACAACAACGCCTGTGCTGTTGTCTGTGTCCCCCTGACATACCGTATACACCATCCACTGTTACTGCTGCATGATGCGGTCTGGTTGTGGTTATTCAAAAATGGTTCAAATGGCTCTGAGCACTATGGGACTCAACTGCTGTGGTCATCAGTCCCCTAGAACTTAGAACTAATTAAACCTAACTAACCTAAGGACATCACACACATCCATGCCCGAGGCAGGATTCGAACCTGCGACCGTAGCAGCAGCGCGGCTCCGGACTGGAGCGCCTAGAACCGCACGACAACCGCGGCCGGGTAGTGGTTTGTTGCAAGTTGACATTGAACGTAGGCAATGGTCACATTAATGTGACTGGACCATGTACAATGTAAATAGTTCCAGATGTGCATTATTTTGATTTAATGTGTATATGACTTTTTGTTATAAATAATACATGTATTAATAATAATCGTAGTATGTGTAGTGGCTACATTCACTCTGCAGTGCCCTTACATGTTCTCTGTACTTTGTACAGGGTGTTTCAAAAATGACCGGTATATTTGAAACGGCAATAAAAACTAAACGAGCAGCGATAGAAATACACCGTTTGTTGCAATATGCTTGGGACAACAGTACATTTTCAGGCGGACAAACTTTCGAAATTACAGTAGTTACAATTTTCAACAACAGATGGCGCTGCGGTCTGGGAAACTCTATAGTACGGTATTTTCCACATATCCACCATGCGTAGCAATAATATGGCGTAGTCTCTGAATGAAATTACCCGAAACCTTTGACAACGTGTCTGGCGGAATGGCTTCACATGCAGATGAGATCAACTGCTTCAGCTGTTCAATTGTTTCTGGATTCTGGCGGTACACCTGGTCTTTCAAGTGTCCCCACAGAAAGAAGTCACAGGGGTTCATGTCTGGCGAATAGGGAGGCCAATCCACGCCTCCTCCTGTATGTTTCGGATAGCCCAAAGCAATCACACGATCATCGAAATATTCATTCAGGAAATTAAAGACGTCGGCCGTGCGATGTGGCTGGGCACCACCTTGCATAAACCACGAGGTGTTCGCAGTGTCGTCTAAGGCAGTTTGTACCGCCACAAATTCACGAAGAATGTCCAGATAGCGTGATGCAGTAACCGTTTCGGATCTGCAAAATGGGCCAATGATTCCTTTGGAAGAAATGGCGGCCCAGACCAGTACTTTTTGTGGATGCAGGGACGATGGTACTGCAACATGGGGCTTTTCGATTCCCCATATGCGCCAGTTCTGTTTATTGACGAAGCCGTCCAGGTAAAAATAAGCTTCGTCAGTAAACCAAATGCTGCCCACATGCATATCGCCGTCATCAATCCTGTGCACTATATCGTTAGCGAATGTCTCTCGTGCAGCAATGGTAGCGGCGCTGAGGGGTTGCCGCGTTTGAATTTTGTATAGATAGAGGTGTAAACTCTGGCGCATGAGACGATACGTGGACGTTGGCGTCATTTGGACCTCAGCTGCAACACGGCGAACGGAAACCCGAGGCCGCTGTTGGATCACCTGCTGCACTAGCTGCGCGTTGCCCTCTGTGGTTGCCGTACGCGGTCGCCCTACCTTTCCAGCACGTTCATCCGTCACGTTCCCAGTCCGTTGAAATTTTTCAAACAGATCCTTTATTGTATCGCTTTTCGGTCCTTTGGTTACATTAAACCTCCGTTGAAAACTTCGTCTTGTTGCAACAACACTGTGTTCTAGGCGGTGGAATTCCATCACCAGAAAAATCCTCTGTTCTGTAGTCTACAGCACACGTGCACGTTGTGAACAGCACACGCTTACAGCAGAAAGACGACGTACAGAATGGCGCACCCACAGACTGCGTTGTCTTCTATATCTTTCACATCACTTGCAGCGCCATCTGTTGTTGAAAATTGTAACTGCTGTAATTTCGAAAGTTTTCCGCCCGAAAATGTACAGTTGTCCCAAGCATATTGCAACAAACGGTGTATTTCTATCGCTGCTCGTTTAGTTTTTATTGCCATTTCAAATATACCGGTCATTTTTGAAACACCCTGTATTAATACATTTGAAGTCAGTGCAATACATTAAGATTTACAGCTGTTGTTGTTGTGGTCTTCAGTCCTGAGACTGGTTTGATGCAGCTCTCCCTGCTACTCTATCCTGTGCAAGCTTCTTCATCTCCCAGTACCTACTGCAACCTACATCCTTCTGAATCTGCTTAGTGTATTGATCTCTTGGTCTCCCTCTACGATATTGATCTCTTGGTCTCCCTCTACGATTTTTACCCTCAACGCTGCCCACCAATGCTAAATTTGTGATCCCTTGATGCCTCAAAACATGTCCTACCAACCGATCCCTTCTTCTAGTCAAGTTGTGCTACAAACTTCTCTTCTCCCCAATCCTATTCAATACCTCCTCATTACAGCTATTATATTTTAATTTTTGGTCTATTTTAATTACATCTGTCTTCTGATTTAGTTTTTAGGTTCTTTTATATTGGGGCATTTGTCTTTAAGAATATAATAATTCTACGTAGTTTGAGCCAGATATAGACAGCCCACGCAGGAAATGGCAAAGATTAGCAGCGAATCGAGCTAAAGAAACGCGTTTGTTTGGCGCATATTCAGAGACGGAATACGCGTCAATACAGTCAATGAATCGGCAGTTAGCTGATGTCCAAAGAGAAGTAGACAGTGAGGAAGAGGGGGAACATTTAGAATACGTCGAACCTCTTGTACACATTCTAAATATGCCTCAGCAACAGGCACAGAATCTTGTGGAGTTAACGAGCGCCACGAAAAGGTTCCGTAACAGACGCAACTGTACCTGTAAACACAAGACACGCACAACAGAGAGGGCAGTGGGCGAAGTTGTTTGCGCCACGTAATGGCTCTGAGCACTATGGGACTTAACATCTGTGGTCATCAGTCCCCTAGAACTTAGAACTACTTAAACCTAACTAACCTAAGGACATGACACACATCCATGCCCGAGGCAGGATTCGAACCTGCGACCGTAGCGGTCGCGCGGCTCCGGACTGAGCGCCTAGAACCGCTAGACCACCGCGGCCGGCGCCACGTAATGGTTCAATGACATACGCAACTAGTCCTCAACACAAAGAACAACACAGGGACAAGGGAAGGCAGTGCGGATTGTTGTAGTTATCAAACTTAGAAACGCCACAGCATAGCACAGTAAACGACGTAACTGAGAGAGTAGAAAACAATAGAACGAGAACACACAGTTCAGCAGAAGGCAGTGGTACAGGACAGGAAGCGATCATGGAGATGTTACAAGGAATGAACGATAGTATGACGAAACAGAATCAGGATATTAATACAGAGATGACGAAACAGCATCAGAAAGTGAAACAGGATAATCAGAACTCGAGACAAGAGATAAAGACACAGATTCAACAGGTTAAAATCCAGATGGAAGAAGGGATCGGTAGAATTAATAGTAAAATCACACAGATAAACAAAGACACGAAAGAATCGAGAGAAAGAATTCAGGTACTAACACAAAGTCACCAGCAATTACGCACTGACGTGGACAAGGTCCAATTGCACATCGTAGACGTTGACAAATAGGTGGAACGTTTTACGAAAAAAGCCGCTCGAACAGCAATACAAATTCCGGAAGAAGAAGCAATTCAAAGCAAGGTCGCAAAAGTTGCACTGAAAAAATATGATCAGCTGATCAGTAAGATAGAACTTAAAAACTAAGATCAGTTTGAAAAGTTTCGGACAGCGTTGATACAAACTAAAGAAGAAGAGATCGAGACCGATTACACCTGTAGCGAAACAATTGATACGTGAAGCACTAATACAGTACACGAACACGCACTGTCTGAGAAAGTTCAAGTAGGACCAAGGCCAGATATAACACTTGCTCAGAAATCGAAACAGAAAACCCCGATTAAAGTAATACATGACATATTACAGAACCAGGGACAGTATCTAGAAAAACAGGACACATACAGTCAGCCGATACCAATAGAAAGACAGGCGACTGAACCAGTAAATCCAGTGACACAATGTAACAGTAGCACAGGTACAGTACCGCGAATGACGAGAGTAGAGACAAACGAACAACACTTTTGTTCAGCAGTATTACGATATGATGCAATTATGGGGCAGGAAACTGAGCATACGCAGACAGGCAGCAGATTACAAGGGAATTGGCAAGATGACAGAAGCAGTGGCAGACTCTTTGAGTCCATGAATCAGACACAAACCGGATTTATGAGTAGATATGATACAGACCACTTCCTAACAGCTAGAAAATTTCAACATTTCAAGGAAGAAGGCGGTAGCTTCCATGCACACACATTCATCGATCGCTGGCCGAGGTGGCCGAGCGGTTCTAGGCGCTACAGTCTGGAACCGCCCGACCGCTACGGTCCCAGGTTCGAATCCTGCCCCGGGCATGGCTGTGTGTGAAGTCCTTAGGTTAGTTAGGTTTAAGTAGTTCTAAGTTCTAGGGGACTGATGACCTCGGAAGTTAAGTCCCATTGTGCTCAGAGCCATTTGAACCATTTTTTGAACAATCATCGATCAGTTCCAAGTAGGCTTGCCAAACCATTGGAACATGGCTCACAAACTTGACATCATTTGTGCATACATGTCAGGAACAGTAGCGGAGGTGATGCAAAAGATCGCTGCTACCTGTACGTCTTACCTACAGTTCCGAACAGCATTTATCGAAAAATATTGGTCTAAGGAGGCGCAAAACAAAATTAAATACGAGTTACTTCAGATGAAACCATGTGAAAACTCAGGGGAGCATAGCGTGGTAAAATTCTTTGACACAATGGGCAAAAAGAATCAATGCATAGACAAACCATACAGCAACGGAGAGCTGATAGGTGTATGTAGAATGAAGCTACCGGTAAAATATCAACAGGCGACAGTACGAAAAAACGAAAATGCGGAAGAATTCAAAGTGGTCTTAAAGGAACTTGAATTCATGTTTAAAGAAGACGAGGTGAAAGAAACAAGAAAGGAGAGGGAACAGCAGAAGGAGAGGACTAGGAACGAATATTCCAATAACAATAATCGTGACACTAATACCAATAATATCAGGCAATTTAACAGACAAAGACAGTGGCGTAATGAAGGCAATTGGCATGGAAACGAGAACCAAAATAATTGGTGCCGAAATAGGAACGGTAATGGACTCTCATACAGTGGTGGATATGGGTTTAGGCATCAAAATGCCAACGATCAAGGGTACTTTGAAGGAGGTCACGATGTCAGAACAGCAACTGGCGAGACCAAGGCGCGAATAATTACACAGGAAATTATGGTCCACAGAGACAAGACCAACACAGAAAAGGGAAACCAGAAGTAGAAGTTAGGCCACCGAATCCGGAAAAACGTAAGGATTGATAAAAAATACGGAAGAGGTTTGGCAAACGAACGACCACTCATTGTTGTTGTTTTGGTCTTCAATCCCGAGACTGGTTTGATGCCGCTCTCCGTGCTACTCTATCCTGTGCAAGCTCCTTCATCTCCCAGTACTTACTGCAACCTACATCCTTCTGAATCTGCTTAGTGTATTGATCTCTTGGTCTCCCTCTACGATTTTTACCCTCCACGCTGCCCTCCAATGCTATATTTGTGATCCCTTGATGCCTCAGAACATGTGCTACCAACCGATCCCTTCTTCTTGTCAAGTTGTGCCATAAACTCCTCTTCTCTCCAATTCTGTTCAATACCTCCTCATTAGTTATGTGATCTGCCCATCTAATCTTCAGCATTATTCTGTAGCACCACATTTCGAAAGCTTCTATTCTCTTCTTGTCGAAACTATTTATCGTCCATGTTTCACTTCCATACTTGGCTACACTCCATACAAATACTTTCAGAAACGACTTCCTGACACTTAAATCTATACTCGATGTTAACAAATTTCTCTTCTTCAGAAACGCTTTCCTTGCCATTGCCAGTCTACATTTTATATCCTCTCTACTTCGACCACCATCACTTATTTTGCTCCCCAAATAGCAAAACTCCTTTACTACTTTAAGTGTCTCATTTCCTAATCTAATTCCCTCAGCATCACCCGACTTAATTCGACTACATTCCATGATCCTCGTTTTGCTTTTGTTGATGTTCATCTTATGCCCTCCTTTCAAGACACCGTCCATTCCGTTCAACTGCTCTTCCAGATCCTTTACTGTCTCTGACAGAATTACAATATCATCGGCGAACCTCAAAGTTCTTCTTTCTTCTCCATGGATTTTAATACCTACTCCGAATTTTTCTTTTGATTCCTTTACTGCTTTCTCAGAATACAGATTGAATAACATCGGGGAGAGGCTACAACCCTGTCTCACTCCCTTCCCAACCACTGCTTCCCTTTCGTGCCCCTCCACTCTTATAACTGCCACCTGGTTTATGTACAAATTGTAAATCGCCTTTCTCTCTCTGTATTTTACTCCTGCCACCTTTAGAATTTGAAAGAGAGTATTCCAGTCAACATTGTCAAAAGCTTTCTCTAAATCTACAAATGGTAGAAACGTAGGTTGGCATTTCCTTAATTTTTCTACTAAGATAAGTCATAAGGTCAGTATTGCCTCACGTGCTCAAATATTTCTACGGAATCCAAACTGATCTTCCCCGATGTCGGCTTCTACCAGTTTTCCATTCGCATTAGTATTTTGCAGCTGTGACTTATTAAACTGATAGTTCGGTAATTTTCACATTTGCCAACACCTGCTTTCCTTGGGATTGGAATTATTATATTCTTCTTGAAGTCTGAGGTTATTTCGCCTGTCTCATACATCTTGCTCACCAGATGGTAGAGTTTTGCCGGGACTGAGTCTCCCAAGGCCGTCAGTGGTTCTAATGGAATGTTGTCTAGTCCCAGGGCCTTGTTTCGACTCAGGTCTTTCAGTGCTCTGTCAAACTCTTCACGCAGTATCAAATCTTCCATTTCATCTTCATCTAAATCTTCTTAGATTTCAATAATATCGTCCTCAAGTACATCGCCCTTGTAGAGACCCTATACATACTCCATCCACATTTCTGCTTTCCCTTCTTTGCTTATAACTGGGTTTCCTTCTGAGCTGTTGATATTCATACAAGTGGTTCTCTTTTCTCCAAAGGTCCCTTTAATTTTCCTGTACGCAGTATTTGTCTTACCCCTAATGAGATAAGCCTCTACATCCTTACATTTGTCCTCTAGCCATCCCTGCTTAGCTATTTTGCACTTCCTTTCGATCTCATTTTTGAGACGTTTGTATTGCTTTTTGCCGCTTAATTTACTGTATTTTTGTATTTTCTCCTTTCATCAATTAAATTCAATATTTCTTCTGTTACCCAAGGATTTCTACTAGCCCTCGTCTTTTTACCTACTTGATCCTCTGCTGCCTTCACTACTGCATCCCTTTGAGCTACCCTTTCTTCTTATACTGTATTTCTTTCCCCCATTCCTGTCAATTGTTCCCTTATGCTCTCCCTGAAACCCTGTACAACCTCTTGTTTAGTCAGTTTATCCAGGTCCCATCTCCTTAAATTCCCACCTTTTTGCAGTTTCTTCAGTTTTAATCTACAGTTCATAACCAATAGAATGTGGTCAGACTCCACATCTGCCCCTGGAAATGTCTTACAATTTAAAACCTGGTTCCTAAATCTCTGTCTTACCATTATGTAATCTGTCTGATACCTTCTAGTATCGCCAGGGTTCTTCCATGTATACAACCTTTTTTATGATTCTTGAACCAGGTGTTAGCTATGATTAAGTTATGCTCTGTGCAAAATTCTACCAGATGGCTTCCTCTGTCATTTCTTACCCCCAATCCATATTCATCCACTATGTTTCCTTCACTCCCTTTTCCTACTCTCGAATTCCAGTCACCCATGACTATTAAATTTTCGTCTCCCTTCACTACCTGAATAATTTCTTATATCTCATCATACATTTCATCAATTTCTTCATTATCTGCAGAGCTAGTCGGCATATAAATTTGTACTACTGTAGTAGGCATGGGCGTCGTGTCTATCTTGGCCACAATAATGCGTTCACTATGCTGTTTGTAGTAACTTACCTGCACTCCTGTTTTTCATTCATTCTTAAATCTACTATTGCATTATCCCTATCTGATTTTGTATTTATAACCCTGTATTCAACTGACCAAAAGTCTTGTTCCTCCAGCCACCGAATTTCACTAATTTCCCCTATATCTAACTTTAACTTATCCATTTCCCTTTTTAAATTTTCTAACCCACCTGCCCGATTAAGGGATCTTACATTCCACGCCTCGATCCGTAGTCACCAGTTTTCTTTGTCCTGATAACGACGTCCTCTTGAGTAGTCCCCGCCCGGAGATCCGAATGGGGGACTATTTTACCTCCGGAATATTTTACCCAAGAGGACGCCATCTCATTTAACCACACAGTAAAGCTGCATGCCCTCGGGAAAAATTACGGCTGTAGTTTCCTCAAGCTTTAAGCCGTTAGCAGTACCAGCACAACAAGGCCGTTTTGGTTAGTGTTACAAGGCCAGATCAGTCAATCATCCAGACTGTTACCCCTGCAACTGCTGAAAGGGCTGCTGCCCCTCTTTAGGAACCACACGTTTGTCTGGCCTCTCAACAGATACCCCACCGTTGTGGTTGCACCTATGGTACGGCCATCTGTATCTCTGAGGCACGCTAGCGTCCCCACCAATGGCAAGGTCCATGGTTCGAGGGGGGGGGGGGGGGTGATCAGATTAGAATGTTCATGTCTTGGAAGGAGGAGATAAGTCAAAATCAGAAATCACTCACAATAGCCGTAACTCAGATAGACAGGGACACTAGATATTCTTGAATTACGCTACATAGCCTGGGAGCACAGTATACAGTGGGAACATTCCGTGTGCAAAAAAATTAAGCGAAGAAGAATTGTTAATGGGACTTAGCGATATGTTTAACGAGAATCAAATAAATGAACGAGATAAAACAGAGCAAGGTATCTCAGATGACAACGAAACGCAGACACCGAGAATGCAAAAGCCGCGTAATGTGTATAACATGGATGACTATGAGGAGACAGAGAGAGAGTATATCCGGGAACGTTTGGAAATGCAGGAAAATGAGAGACAAGAGCTCGAAAACAGATGTAAGGAATTAGATAGGTCGCAAACGGTTTTGCTCACTGGGTTAACACCAAAGCAAACACAAACATAAAGGGAAGATACAATTATCCACAGGTTAAGCTATGAATTTATAGCAGAGAATTTGATGCAAGAAAAGGAAGTCGTAACATTCACAATTATAAAACCCATATTAAAAGTAAACTTTGGTGACATTACGACACAAGCAATCATAGATAGTGGGAGTCAAGTGACTGCTTTATCAGAAAGCCTATTTGAAAGGTGCAATAGAGAGAAAGAATTACCGATTTTAAGGATAAAAAGGATAAGAGTTTTTGGAGCCTTAGGAAAAAAATGCAATTGAGGTGAAGTACAAAGTACGTCTTTCATTTAATTGTCAAGGTTACGAGTTTGAAAACAATTTTGTAATCGTACCAAATCTTACAGCTGATGTGATAGTCGGGGTAGATTTCATTAATGAGGGTAAGGTTCACATTTGCATACCACAAGGCTTCGTAACAATAGATGATGTAATACAATTTTTTATTCAAACTTTGAATGACGAAAAATTACAGGAAAAAGTAACGCAGTTGCATTTATGTGAAGAAGGGGATGAAATAGAGGAGGAGAGACACCCTAGAAATAAGTCTGAGAAACACCCTGACCCACTCCCACCAGAAATAATAGAAGATATTCATCAAGATATTGGTAATAAGATAGAGGAAATAGATGATATTTCGCTCCAGGATAGGAAAAATTTGGAAGGCATATTGAGATCACATGCGGAGGTATTTGCACCAAAGAAGGGTAGCGTTAAAGATTTTCAATACAAATTTGACGTCAATGATCATAAACCCTTTTGTGTTCCACCTTATTCCATACCATATAGTTATCGAGAGCAGGTATTTCTTGTGATTAGAAAAATGTTGGATGATGACATAATCGAACCAGCCAAATCACCATATAATTCACCCTTACACACTGTGAGTAAGAAGGACAGGAGCAAACGTTTTGTACTCGATTCGAGACAAATAAATACAATTATAATTTCGGAAACACATAGATCGGAGAAATTGGAGGAGTTCAGAAGTCTCATGGAGTACAGGTCTTTTCATCCACCGATATGCGATCAAGGTTTTGGCAAATAGAATTGGAACTTTTCATGTCGAAAATACACAGCCTTTATTGTCTTTGGTCGTTGCTACCAATTCAAACGTTTACCGTTTGGTCTGAAAATTTCATCAGCTGCCTTTATTCGTGGTCTGAACTCTATACTGAATCTCGACATACTTAAGAAAACTACTTGCTATGTGGACGACGTTCTTGTGGCGGAGGCAACTTGGGCAGAACATAATTATATTCTGCATAATTTCCTACAAATTATGAAAAAAACATTACCAAATCTCATTTTGGAAAGTCAAAAATTACATTTTTAGGACATAACATATCTGCAGAAGGTAAAACCCGAGACGAGAAGAAGATGAACGCTATTCGTAATATTCCTACTCCCTACAACAAGAAAAGTTTAAGGTGATTCTTGGGGTTAATAAATTTTTACAAAAAGTTTATATGGACAGACACTCTTGCAGCACCGACACTATGTGCACTGACAGGAGAAACACACCCTGGATATGGGATAAACAGGCAGATGAAGAATTTCGTAAGTTTAAAGAGGCATTGAATAATGCTCCGATTTTATCACACCCAGATTTAAGTCAGGAGTTCTGCCTAGTTACTGATAGTGCAAAGACCGGGCTGGGGGCGGTACTATTTCAACAAGTTGAAGAAAACGGTAAGAAAATACATAAAACAATAGCCTTTGCAAGTAGAGTACTATCGAAAGCAGAAAGGAATTATTCTATAACAGAGTTAGAAGCTCTAGCCATAGTATGGGCATTTCAAATACCTCGAAATTTTCTGTTTGGCAGGAAAACACAAGTATACACGGATCATAAACCATTAGAGTCTTTAATCTCTTCCAAATAAACCGACGGACGTTTGGCAAGATGGATGCAAGTATTGCAGGAGTATGACTTTTCAATCACATACATAGCAGGACCTGAAAAAATTCTGGGCGACGCATTGTCTCGTTCACCGCAAAGAATGGCAGAGGACCAGAAAATCAACATTGAAGGTGAAGAACGAATTATCCACTATCTAAAAAACGTAGCATTCGAAAATTTTATCACAAATGCTTTAAAAAATTTATCTGACGAACAAAAGCGGGATCAGACCCTCCTCAACACAAACTCACTGGCAAAACAAACACAGAAATTAGAAAAAATTACATAGTAAAAGACAATATTTTATCTTTTAAACGTAATGATGATACTGCACAATGGTTAGCATGCATCCCTGACCAAAGTTTAATAAACACATTTGGTATACCCACTTCAGATGTGGACATTTTGGACCAAAGAAATGCTATCTAAAAATGAAACAGATATGGAGCGACGTATTCGATGCGTTCTTAAAAGTTGAAAAAATGCATACAGTCAAAACATGTGACATATCAGACCAGACTACCAATGTATCCATCTATTCCTTATAAATTAAGACAGATTGCTGCAACCGATATTTATGGTCCAATTCCACGAATAAGGAAAGGCTTCACCTACATATTTGTTGTAACTGAACTAGCATCAAAATATACTACACTTACACCCTTAAAGAAAGCCAATGGATTTACAATTAGTATAGCATTTCAAAAGGGCTTCATACAACAAGTTGGGCGAGTGAAAAGAATCATCCCAGATAATGGGCCTCAATATAGATCAGTGCATTGGAAAAACACGTTAGACAATTTAAAAATCAAAACCACCTTTATTTCTAAATATAAACCAAGTGGAAATCCGGTCAAACGTACCATGAAAGATTTGGGAACACTTTGTAGACTATTTTGTAGAAAGAACCACTGCACTTGAGACCTATATCTACGATACTTCCAAGAGGTAATTAATGAGGCACCACATAGTACCACGACTTATCCACCAATTACAGTATTAAAGAATATAGATCCACCAGAAAAAAATAAAAGAACTCATGAAATTTTCAGTTATTCCCTCATTACCTATCACATAAGAGTCAAAATAAATGTAGTAACCTTTTTTCAGTCTATAAAGGGCCAATGATTATTTCCAGAATCGCTCACGAAAATGCCGTAGAGCTAACGAACCCAAAAACAGGTAAGTGTATTGGCATCTACCATGTGAGTCATTTAAAAGCTTGTGAATGAAAAGAGCGGTAGAGGAGATGAAAGGGAAAGAGACAGAGGGGCAAAGGACACACCCTATCTTACAATAACCACTAAATAAAAGTTAAATTAATAGATCAACAGAACAACACAAAAAGGGACACAAACGAAACTAACAATTTCTTGTAGTATTGAGTATCCTGCAACATTCACACAAACAAGAAATGACACACAACCCATAAAAGGATGAAGAAGTGGTAGGACATAAATGTTGTTGTTGTGGTCTTCAGTCCTGAGACTGGTTTGATGCAGCTCTCCATGCTACTCTATCCTGTGTAAGCTCCTTCATCTCCCAGTACCTACTGCAACCTACATCCTTCTGAATCTGCTTAGTGTATTCATCTCTTGGTCTCCCTCTACGATGTTTACCCACCACGCTACCCTCCAATACTAACTTGGTGATCCCTAGATGTCTCAAAACATGTCCTACCAACCGATCCCTTCTTCTAGTCAAGTTGTGCCACAAGCTCCTCTTCTCCCCAATTCTATTCAATATCTCCTCATTAGTTATGTGATCTACCCATCTAATCTTCAGCATTCTTCTGTAGCACCACATTTCGAAAGCTTCTATTCTCTTCTTGTCGAAACTATTTATTGTCCACGTTTCACTTCTATACATGGCTACGCTCCATACAAATACTTTCAGAACCGACTTCCTGATACTTAAATCTATACTCGATGTTAACAAATTTCTCTTCTTCAGAAACGCTTTCCTTGCCATTGCCAGGCTACATTTTATATCCTCTCTACTTCGACCTTCATCAGCTATTTTGCTCCACAAATAGCAAAACTCCTTTACTAGTTTAAGTGTCTCACTTCCTAATCTAATACCCTCAGTATTCGACAACATTCCATGATCCTCGTTTTGCTTTTGTTGATGTTCATCTTAAATCCTCCTTTCAAGACACTGTCCATTCCGTTCAACTGCTCTTCCAAGTCCTTTGGTGTCTCTGACAGAATTACAATGTCATCAGCGAACCTGAAAGTTTTTATTTCTTCTCCATGGATTTTAATACCTACTCCGAACTTTTCTTTAGTTTCCTTTATTGCTTGCTCAATATACAGATTGGATAACATCGGGGATTGGCTACAACCCTGTCTCAGTCCCTTCCCAACCACTGCTTCCCTTTCATACCCCTCGACTCTTATAACTACCATCTGCTTTCTGTACAAATTGTAAATACCCATTCGCTCCTTGTATTTTACCCCTGCCACCTTCAGAATTTGAAAGAGAGTATTCCATTGAAGCCTTCCCCATGAACCATGTACCTTGCCGTTGGTGGGGAGGCCTGCATGCCTCAGCGATACAAATGGCCTTACCGTAGGTTCAACCACAACGGAGAGGTATCTGTTTAGAGGCCAGCCAAACGTGTGGTCCCTGAAAAGGGGCAGCAGCCTTTTCAGTAGTTGCAAGGGTAACAGTCTGGATGATTGACTGACCTGGCCTTGCAACATTAACCAAAACGGCCTTGCTGTGCTGGTACTGCGAACGGCTGAAGGCAAGGGGAAACTGCGGCCGTAATTTTTCCTGAGGACATGCAGCTTTACTGTATAGATAAATGATTATGGCGTCCTCTTGCGTAAAATATTCCGGAGGTAAAATAGTCCCCCATTCGGATCTCCGGGCGGGGACTACTCAAAAGGACGTTGTTATCAGGACAAAGAAAACTGTCATTCTACGGAAAAGAGCGTGGAATGTCAGATCCCTTAACTGGGCAGGTAGATTAGAAAATTTAAAAAGGGAAATGGATAGGTTAAAGTTAGATATAGTGGGACTTAGTGAAGTTCGGTGGCAGGAGGAACAAGACTTTTGGTCATGTGAATACAGCGTTATAAACACAAAATCAAATAGGGGTAAAGCAGGAGTAGGTTTAATAATGAATAAAAAAAATAGGAGTACGGGTAAGCTACTACAAACAGCATAGTGAACGCATTATTGTGGCCAAGATAGACGTGAAGCCCATGCCTACTACAGTAGTACAAATTTATATGCCAACTAGCTCTGCAGATGATGAAGAAATTGAAGAAATGTATGATGAGATATAAGAAATTATTCAGGTAGTGAAGGGAGACGAAAATTTAATAGTCATGGGTGACTGGAATTCGAGAGTAGGAAAAGGGAGTGAAGGAAACATAGTAGGTGAATATGGATTGGGGCTAAGAAATGAAAGAGGAATCCGCCTGGTAGAGTTTTGCACAGAGCATAACTTAATCATAGCTAACACATGGTTCAAGAATCATGAAAGAAGATTGTATACGTGGAAGAATCCTGGAGATACTAGAAGGTATGAGATAGATTATATAATGGTAAGACAGAGATTTAGGAACCAGGTTTTAAATTGTAAGACATTTCCAGGGGCAGAAGTGGGGTCTGACCACAATCTATAGGTTATGAACTGTAGATTAAAACTGAAGAAACTGCAAAAAGGTGGGAATTTAAGGAGATGAGACCTGGATAAACTGAAAGAACCAGAGGTTGTACAGAATTTGAGGGAGAGCGTAAGGGAACAATTGCCAGGAATGGGGGAAAGAAGTACAGTAGAAGAAGAAGGGGTAGCTCTGAGGGATGACGTAGTGAAGGCAGCAGAGGATGAAGTAGGTAAAAAGACGAGAGCTAGTAGAACTCCTTGGGTAATAGAAGAAATATTGAACTTAATTGACGAAAGGAGAAAATATATAAATGCAGTAAATGAAGCAGGCAAAAAGGAATACAGACGTCTCAAAAATGAGATCGACAGGAAGAGCAAAATGGCTAAACAGGGATGGCTAGAGGACAAATGTATGGGTGTAGAGGCTTATCTCACTAGGGGTAAGATAAATACTGCCTACAGGAAAATTAAAGGGACCTTTGGAGAAAAGTGAACCACTTGTATGAATATCAACAGCTCAGATGGAAACCCAGTTCTAAGCAAAGAAGGGAAAGCAGAAAGGTGGATGGAGTATATAGAGGGTCTCTACAAGGGCGATGTACTTGAGGACAATATTATAGAAATGGAAGAGGATGTAGATGAAGATGAAATGGCAGATACGATGCTGCGTGAAGAGTTTGACAGAGCACTGAAAGACCTGAGTCGAAACAAGGCCCCGGGAGTAGACAACATTCCATTAGAACTACTGATGGCCTTGGGAGAGCCAGTCCTGACAAAACTCTACCATCTGCTGAGCAAGATGTATGAGACAGGCGAAATACCCTCAGACTTCAAAAAGAATGTAATAATTCCAATCCTAAAGAAAGCAGGTGTTGGTAGATGTGAAAATTACCGAACTATCAGTTTAATAAGTCACAGCTGCAAAATACTAACGCGAATTCTTCACAGACGAATGGAAAAACTAGTAGAAGCCGACCTCGGGGAAGATCAGTTTGGATTCCGTAGAAATATTTTAACACGTGAGGCAATACTGACCTTACGACTTATCTTAGAAGAACGATTAAGGAAAGGCAAACCTACGTTTCTAGCATTTGTAGACTTAGAGAAAGCTTTTGACAATGTTGACTGAAATACCCTCTTTTAAATTCTAAAGGTGGGAGGGGTAAAATACAGGGAGCGAAAGGCTATTTACAATTTGTATAGAAACCAGGTAGCAGTTAGAAGATTCGAGGGGCATGAAAGGGAAGCAGTGGTTTTTTTTGTAAATAACAATAACAAATACATGTAAAACAAAAATTGTAATTATTACTATGCGTCAGAGGGTCAGCGCCACCAACATCAATCGCTAGTTCCCTCAACACTAGATGCTTCGAGATAGCGACGAAGAGGGTACAGACATGTTGAGAAAACACTTAGGACAATGACAACGACATGAAGACCAACGCCACACTGGAAATGCAGGTTGCAACCAGATTTAACTTCAGAAGAACAACGCGTAGCATGGACATGTCATATGCCACGATACTGCTACTTCGTGGATAAGTGTGGGGAGAATCATGATACGACGAGACTACAAAGAAGGTACAAGAAACAAATTCATCAACTTATATTTGGAAAGACAGTCAGATCCTACAAATCCCATATCTTTCCTACATTAAAATTCACATATTCCTAGCCCAAGAAGAACAGTAGAATGCAAGAAAGAAGAGCAGAAGATGCAAATCGAAGAAGGGCAGAAGACAGTAAGATATCTTTCTCTCCTATCCTACAAAGAAAATTGTTACAAACGTCTTTCCATGAACTTTGAAGCATGGTAACTACTAAAACCACCTCTCCAAAAATAAACCTTGAATACTCAGACAAATACAAACGAATGTCAAATGGGATATTAAGCGGTACCAACAAACTTTATCCAGTAATGGATTCAGCAAAAAGAAAAAAAAAAAACATCGTTCTCCGTACCACATTACCAAATTGCCATACCGAACCAGGTATGAAGTACCAAGACGTCACGGCACATATATTATGTGACGATCGTCGGTAATCAGCAACTTACTACAATCACAGAACTGCCATACCACCCCATATGTGACAGCAAAGGAATACCAAGACATCACCGTATACTCAATAAACCGCAGTCACCATCATCGGTTAAAAATACCACTTCATGATGACAACATCAACAAAAAAGATCCGGCCTCGCATGCTAGAGTGCTTCTCACGATTTATGACACCCATACAAATGAGTCGATGCCTTCCAGCACTTCCATGGGGATCGTCGAACAAAGAAACGGACAGAGTAAATACAACCAGCGTAGATTATAAAAATTAGCTACATGCAAATAATAGTTACCTTCTTATTTGTAAAAGTAATTATTTTATTAAATATGTTAAGTCCCTAATTTATACTTACCTAAAAATTTTTGCTTGCCTTTGTCAATGTTAGCCTCGACATTGACAAACCCCAGACAAATATTTTGTCACAAAGTGGGGGGAGGGGTATGTAAGGTGGCGTGGTCTCCTCACCTTCATTTCTTACATATTCCGTCCTCACAATCGTATTCTGCACATCAAGACGCTTCATTCGAACCCAAACTCGATAAGGTAGAATCAATTTTGTATGAATTCATGTAAGCAATATGCATATCTAATAAGGAAATCGCAAGTACACACCGAGGTTGTAAAAGTCGAGGCTGGCATACACAACATGATGGCCACAGGAATTTTCGTTCTAAAGAAGAAACCAACCTGCTGGGAAGACCATCTCTTCATAGGGCTGGATCAACAACATACCTACGTCGGTTGAAGTGACCGCCCAGAGACAAGACAGCTTTTGCCAGAGCGAAGGGATAATGACCCCCGTGTTCAACTTTAAAGCAAACTGCGCTACATTGTGTGGGAGCGCTCAGAAGACGCATTTTTTCACGGACCGACTGCGTAGTTATGGAGTTCTCACAGGAGGACAGTATATGCCTAACGGAGATGCTACATATTTCCGCATTGGTCGACTCAAACGAAACATCATTCTCCCGTTTAAAAGAGCAACGCTGATTGGCGGAATATTTCTGACTGGAGGCAGCGAAGGCAGCGAATGATATACCCTTGCAACTTTTCCCGAAAAAGGGGACATTCCGCTGTCGCTCTTGGAGGGGGAACACGTAACGAGAGCGAGTGCGCTCCTACGTACATGCAAAGAGTGAGGAACAAAGACTCTCCTCAGTACTTCACTGGGAGAGCACCTCCGTCGTTAGTGAATCGGACTGATACTCTATATTGAGTCGCTTGCGGTTAAGTGTTGTTCACTGTGTTGGCCGCAACACTTATTGTGAGGTGTGAACACAGAGAGAGTACTAGTTAAACGCCTACAAGCGAGTGTTGAGTGGCATCGCGGTGGACTGATTATTACCAGTGTACCACGCCAATAGTTAGACTAGGGGCGGATAGGAGTCCTTGACTTCATTAAGGCATAGGGAAAGTTTGATTGGCGAAGGTCAATCCAGATATTTGTCAGCAGCGAGCGACACTGGCAGCACCCGTCGCAGCTCACGGTATTGTGTCCTACAGCGTATGCGAGCCTCATCTGTCCTCCATAACAGTACACTCCATTACATTTCTCACGTGACAGCCTTGACCGTACCTAGAAAGTTTATTCAAGTTGTGTAGGCGTGGCTCTCAGCCATTCTGCCGAGGAAATAACATTCTTAAACAAAAGGGAGAAAAGAATCTTTCCGTACTCTGTAAAATAATAGAATTCCTATCTATAAGAGGCAATGTATTGTTCCGAAAATAACCCACATATTTGTTATTTTTTTTATATATGAAAAAGTTTCACTTGATTTCTCAGAATTTTTTTTGAGATAAATAATATTTTTCGTTCGTTTAATGATTCTCTTACACTAACTAGCAATACTCCCGTACCCAAGCATTCCACTAGTTATGTGAGAATATACAGAATATTTTTTTGTCTTTTCCTTACAGCGGACGACTCCAGAATATATTTGTTGCCGAATATGTTTCAAGCAGTTCTTGGTGGTACATTAGGAGTGTCTGTCTGACTTCTGTAGTAGAGTGGGGTGGAAATTGTTTCTTGCAGGAGCCAAAGTGTACTTGTTGGGTCAATCCATTGCGCAACTTGACAGAATAAAACCCACACACTCACAGCAGTATTTTGCTAATGCCAATCGGCGAGGTGCTAATGCTTTACAATGCGTTCGACGCCACCGCAAGTGAACTACTATCATGTTTCTTAATACGTATTATCTTTTAGGCACTCAACTAACTGCTCTTTTGTTAACTTCATTTATTATTTGGGAGTACTGCTTGTTCCGAAGCAGCCCTGTGTCAGTAACTCTAATCAGCTTTTGCATGACCCTATAGTACACTGAAGCGCCAAAGAAACTGGTATAGGCATGGGTATTCAAATACAGAGGTATGTAAAGGCAGAATACGGTGCTGCGGTCTACAGCTCCTATATAAGACAACAAGTGTGTGGCGTAGTTGTTAGATCAGTTACTGCTGCTACAATGGCAGGTTATCAAGATTTAAGTGAGTCTGAACGTGGTGTTATAGTCGGCGCGATGGGGAATACTCTGCTGGCGAATACTCTGCCAAGAAGTTTCTGGGTGCGTCCACAAATCATCAACTGTAACTGCAGGAGGACCTGAACGAACAAGTTGCTGACTGCCCATGTCCCAGAAACGTTTGATGGGTGACATATCAGGTGAATGGGCAGGTCAAGGAAGCAGTGGTTCCCGTCGTTCTCGGCGTTGTTCTGCTGAGATACGGCATGTGGAACGGCCTGCAGGAGGGACAGTCCCTCGGACTGTAAAACCTTCTTGGTCTAGCGGTAGCCGTTTGGATTATCCTCAAAACGTAGTAGGCGAGATCACATGCTATAGGCAATGGCGCCACAAACCATCACACTAGGTGTTTGCCCACTATGCTGCTCAAGAAGACAGTCTGCCAGACTGTGTTCACCACGAAGGCGTCGAAAGCGTATGCGGCCATCACTGTTGGACAAGTCGAACAGGGATTCGTCCGAAAACACTACATTTTGCACGCAGCACGTCAGTGTCGACACTCACGTGTCCATTGCAGTCTGTGGCGTTGGTGGGGTTTGATCAACGAAAGCTGACGCAATGGCATGCTTGTCAACAGTCCAGGTCACAGAACATGGTGTCGAACGGTGATGCGAACGTGTCCACACCCATTATAGCGCTCCAATGTCGAATCAACACTCTGAATGAAGTTGTTCTGTCCGTTACGGTGAAGCGAACAGGACTGCAGTCATCTCGCGCTATGGTCACATTGTGTCGTCCAATGCAATGCCGGTGCTTTGTGCGGCTCTCTTCTCCCCACTGATTCGAAATATGCCTCACTCTTGATGCAATATACCCTGTACGAGCCGCAATATCCCGAAAAAGCTGGCCCGCCTCCTGGAGACCGGAGACCAGTCATTCTACCCCGTTCGGACACACTCACATGTCGATATTCTACCTTCTGATGTCGGCGAGGCATAGTGGCACTGAGTTACATGGTTTTACTTCGTGTGACGGTTCCGCAGCGACTGTGTTGCGTAACACTGACCTTTCTGTTCACACAAAAGAGGGCACTATTGGGCCTATGTGCACGCCAGATCTCTGCCATTTAAATCACTTATTATTGTTCCGCTGTTCTACACGTCCTCTTACTGTGGCGTACTGCAGACTAGTGCTTCTGAATGTTTCACTTTTCACAAACTGCCAGTATCTGGGTCTCTTATCTGAGAAATGTCTTCGCATACAGTTTTTTTTAGTATTATCTTCAACACTTTGTTCTGTGTCTCTCCCACATTGGATTAAACTGTTAGGTAGTACGCTGGCAGTTATCAGTTACTTTTGATCTGGTTCGTTTTATGAGTACTATGTAGCTCTACAGGTATATTTAAATCACTTGTTTTTTAGCTGTTCTTGTTGCTTGGACGTACCCTACTTTCCATAACACACTGCATGTTTACTTGCCACCCGTCTTCTCTACAGTACTTACCATTATTATGTAAAGCTCCACCATAACGGTGAAGATTCCATAGTTTCAGTCATTAGCCTAACTTGTGTGATATCTTAGTTTAATAATAAAGCACTTGACTGCAAAAAAGTAACACAAGCTAAAATACACAGTCTAATTAGTTTTATAGCATATATGTTATTTTTTTCTTAGAAAACTATGTCATCGATAAGTGAGATCATAAAATTAAGGGCTCTCTCATCAATTAGCATAGAACAGTTTTATCAATTATAACGATTACATACACTACTTGCAAGTGTCTTGTTGTTTTATTGCAGCCCGAATGAACGTAAAGAACTGAGAATTATTGAAGATTAGTCATGGAAAGGGGTCATAGTTAAAGAATTTTCTTCCCTAGAGGTTCAACCACCGACCCAAAAACATTGAAATTCTGTTTTAGATAAAAAATGTTTCAATATTTGACCGTACTCAAAATGTAAATAGCAAGTATTTGAAAAAATGTTAGATACATAGTGATACTGAAAGCACTGTATAGTTGGCATGTTCCACTGATGGCTGGGTAAGATGCCACTTGTGTGGAGAGAAGATGCAATTGCATGGAAGAAACAAAGTTGGTAAATCAATTAAATGAAACACAACAAAACAAGATGGCTTACATCATGAAGAACACAAACAAAAATAGCCTAGCAATCATCTGATGCTCATTCTTTGTTAAGGCTTCCAATTGCTGTCTGGTTTATCTGATTCACGTTTTTGTATATTGCAGTAGTCATAATGCAGCCACTTCTTACACGCATTGGATTGGATCCAGATACACTTAGGTTCTTTTTGCCATAAAAGCAGCCCATACAGACAGGATAGGTATCTTCGTTGCCATCATTCTCTCCATTTGTGTTAGGGAGATGTGAAGATTTCTGATTACCTAACTATGAACTGCTTGGTGGTCTCAACTCCTTCCTTCGCAGGTAACGGCATTTTGATCTGCCCCTTTGTGTCTTGTTCCTCATCTTCCTCCTTTTTGTACTGCTCGTTAGACCATAAAAAACTTGCGTTTTGCTCTTGTTGGCCTAGATGTTGGGGTTTATCAGCAGGAAAAGGGATTGCTTGATTTTTCTCCACGAATTCTGAATATTGCTGCAGCTCTTCTGGAGGTTCCTGCATTGCTCGTACTATAGCTATCTCTGCTTTTGATATGGGTGGTGTTGATGCAGGGGTCGGCGCTGAAACACGACTTGTGGATGGCTGTAAGATCCCCACTTTGGTAAACCTCCTGTAGTGTCTGAGTTTACTTGGTGAGTCGGTAGAATATGGCATAAGAGGTGTACACTATGCACGGCCATTGCGAGATGTTTTTCCGCCCTAGGCGAGAACTAAAACATGACACCCTCTCTTTTTACTATCATTGGTCTACCGATATCCTCCCCTCCACCATCACCAACATCCAAGGGCACAACAATGAAAATCTCTTATTATACTTTAAACTAAGGTGACCAGACGCCATTATTTATTAGAAACCGTCCTCAGTTTTCATGCTTTGTCCTCAGTTACTTTAAAACTGATTAAGGACAACTGTCCTCAGACTCGAGAATGAGATTTTCACTCTGCAGCGGAGTGTGCGCTGATATGAAACTTCCTGGCAGATTAAAACTGTGTGCCCGACCGAGACTCGAACTCGGGACCTCTGCCTTTCGCGGGCAAGTGCTCTACCATCTGAGCTACCGAAGCACGACTCACGCCCGGTACTCACAGCCTTACTTCTGCCAGTATCTCGTCTCCTACCTTCCAAACTTTACAGAAGCTCTCCTGTGAGTACGGGGCGTGAGTCGTGCTTTGGTAGCGCAGATGGTAGAGCACTTGCCCGCGAAAGGCAAAGGTCCCGAGTTCGAGTCTCGGTCGGGCACACGGTTTTAATCTGTCCTCAGATTCTTATCTTTCTTCCGCAGTTTTTGAAATTTCCCAAAATAATTGAAATAGGAAGAATGTGTTGCACGATTTACACAAGAAAGCAACTGAATATACCAGTGCAACTATATTTCTCATCAATTCCTTACTTTTTTTAGTTGCAAGAAAGTGAACTAATAGGGGTGTGGAACTATTTTCTGGTGTGAACGAATTTTTCCGTGAATTTAGAAATTGTGCTACACTGAAAGGAGACATGTCGAAGCATCGAACTAGGTCATCTGGATAATCGTGATGTTATTTCGTTTCTGTTTTAGTCAGATGAAATTAAATGCTCCAGAGATAAATGAAGTCTCAACTTTATGTATGATTATGAATACATATTTTAATTCACTATTCTGGCCTGTGTTCATTACCATAGATAAAGTCTCTCTTTTAACTGAAATATTTTTAGAATGAGGAATAAATTTCATCTTTTGAGCATCCACTTTCTTGCGATTAAATTAATAAATAACGCCTTGTTTGTATATCCTGTTGAGAGTTCTACAACTTCTATTAGCCGACTGGAACTAAACTATTTCAACAGAACCACTCAGTAACCTGATATTTGACAAATGACCTGCAGAGGCAAAAAGAGAAAGACGGTCTGACGGAGGTATGGTATCAACTTGTAACACGATCCTTAGCCAGCGCTACTACCCCGCTCCTTCGCTCGACAGAAATTAATCAGTGTCATGTGTGTTTTCATTTTTTACTCAGTAGCGGCTGCTTTAACTTCGAAGCGGTTAGAGGCAGTGTGTTTACTTTCGTCAAAGTAAAGAGTTATCAAGTAACTGTGCCATGTACCTTTGAAAACAATTGAGTGTTTTAATTTTTTCGATTTTTCATTTTTTCTCGTAATTTGCTCAAATGTCAGCTCCTTCATTTGAAACTAATTTTTTCCGCCGCTAAAATTTTTCTGCCCTGTGGTAGAATCCACCCTGACATTTTAACTGACTGCATTTCTCCATCAGAGATTCGCAGAGACTAAAACAATACGTCTTTAGATTATCATAGTGAGTCGTCACATAGGATTTGTGCCTACCTGTTGTGCTGCAAAGCTGTCGCTCTCGTAGTTGATGTCCCTCGCTGAAGAAGTATCAGGATCCTCGGATTCTCTCGAAAGTGCAATTCCATATCCTATAATTCAAAATGATGATGCGAGAAGTTAATTCATTTAATGCGCCAGTGATGTGTTTCTTTATGAAAACACCTTAATCAGATGATAGTGAAACAATATACCACTTATTAACTAAAAACTTGCAAGCTATTGAGAGTATGGTCTTAAGACAGAACGAGTTAGCAAGGTAACCTGTTGGCGACCGGTGACTATGGCACGCAGGCTATATCACGTACTTAGAGTCATGAAACATCGTAGCTCTTCGTAAAACACCGTTATCGTAAACATTGTTCATTTGTTTATTGAAACGAATGCTTTCTTGCGTCGTAATATTGTTGTAAGAAAGTACTTATTACCAGTATATTTCTCTTAATATCTGTAGTGGAAAACTAGCCTTTTATTAGTGGACATTTATTAAACAAAGTCATTTGTTTCATGCCACAATGGCCGTGGTTTCCCTACTTATTTTTGCCATGATGGAACTGTCTTTCTCACAGCTAGTCACAGCGCCTCACACCACCGTCCACTGGCAACGCCGGATGGTCCAGCGGCTACTTCAACCACCGTTGGAACTGACATCTTACTCCCTGCTATGAGTTCTGCAGTATTGCCTGTGCTAATTGAATGCTACTGATATCGGCAGACGCAATATGAAATGTAAATCCTGGAAATAGGGAACCACAAAGTTTTTTGAAAATAAGGGGTACCTTTCGCATCTCCCTCGATAATATCTTTTCCAAATTTTGGTTTATTTTTGCAAACAAAATAGAAATTTTGGAAAAACTAATACCCTGCTCTTACCGTTCTTAGTAGCAATCGGTACAATTTAGGTCCTTTTATTTTTTCGTCAGAGTATTTATAGTATTTCGTTATGAACAGTTTTCCACACTAAATATAAGCGCTCAAGAGATATCATTAAATTCGCAGCTAATAAACAAATTTCTTTAGATTTACGATTAATTATATTAGCTGAATCTTTGAATTTTATCTCTCATAACATTGCAGATCATTACTCCTGCAAATTGAGAACCAGTGAACAGAGCTGGCTGCAGTGGCCGAGCGGTTCTAGGCGCTACTGTGTGGCACCGCGCGACCGCTACGGTTCTTGGGTTAGTTAGGTTTAATAGTTCTAAGTTCTAGGGGACTGATGACCTCAGCAGTTAAGTCCCATAGTGCTCAGAGCCATTTTTGAACCAGTGAACACAAATAACATAGAAACCATAAAACTTGCAATACTGTATGTAAGATAACAAATACCAGTTTCTGAATATTAATTATGTGTATAAAGTGTGCTAAGATGAGCAAAATTTTATTTAATTTTACAATTTTCCCGCTACCTACACCATACAGACACAAAATAGAGAAAATAGATAAACACATTATACACTAAATACACGAGAAATTTATTTCTGTTTACCCTATTATGGTGCATTTCCATTCAACATAACATTATTCAGGATCACTTACGATTAAAGGTCGTTGGTAGAGAACTCATGATACTGACACATTAACTTTGGTTGAAACACTTTCTCGCTGGCCGAATTTGTTGGTCCTAGGAGATTTGTTTTCATTGTGTTTCCCTGTTGACAGCCATCACATGCACGTACCAACTGCGTTTCATGTTGGTGACTGTTCATCTGATTTGGACTATAGTACATGTGATCTGGTTATACGTGCTCCTGATTTTCCCTTTTTTACATTCACTATAAAGTGCAATACGAGTAGAAATAACAAAAACACATAGTTTAGAAACAAGATAATAACAATTGTTTATATTTCTCGTACGATGAATATTTCAGTAATTATTTTCCTTATTCCGTCCAAGTAGCACATTGAAAACAATTTTCAAATATTAATTTTACTAACTAATGAACTTAAATGCAATTCCTTAATTAATTAGCCTATAATAAATCACAACTCATTATATTTACACTAATAAAATTCACTATTTCATTCATATGTTTTTTGTTTTTGTTTTAAAATTCGAAGTCCGTTATCTGATGGTTCCATTAGATATTATTCTTTAATCGATCATTCAACGATAAATAATAATTCCCCAGGTGAAAACAATCATTCATATGAAGTTCGTTTATCCACATTCCTTGAGGCCAATACCAGTCACATTGTTTGTTTACTAAGATACATACTGAGACGAGTTATTAGTTACGTCACGTCGGCGTTCATTCATTCTCGCACTCTGGCCGCATCAACTATCGGCCGTTACCACCTCCAGGCTGGCAGGTCTCTCCAAATCTCTGGCCGACACCACAACACGATAATGGCTCTGGTGGATTTCATTCAGCTCCTGCCAGTTACTGTATACAAACAAAAAACTAAGCTCATGTTATCTCTAAATTCTTAAAACCATTCTTTCTCTTAATACGTTTTCACTATTACTGTGCTACTATGTACAGTGAATTGTGCGACATATTTGGGTCTTTTAAGTACATCTCATCAGTTTGTTCAATTGAGACATATTCTCGTTGGTAGCTCGGATTTAAATTTTTCGCAGCGGCAGGCTTCACCTCAACTACCACAGTGTCTCTTTACATCAACTACACTGTATATACCTCATTTTACTTTGGACTCAGGATGTGCTACTTCTGCTATGTTTGGATGTGGTACACTGCTCACCACGTAAGGTCCTTAAAAAATTTTGTAAAATTTATCTGAGTCTCTACCTTAGACGATTTCCGTTGAGCCCTTATTAGTACACTGTCTCCCAGTACAAATTCCTTTGGTGCCACTTTCGAGTGATGTCTCGCCTTTCGAGACTCTCCTTTTGTTACTAACCTCTTCACAGCTAGATTACGCTTTTCTCCCAAACTGAGTGACGCGCGTTTCTTTGGCTCGCGAGTTTTTCCGCTCATTGAAGGTGTTACAGAGAAGTGCGGCAGTCCGCAACGTGTGCATCCGACTAGACAAGTGTTACTTGCCGTGGTGTATTGTTCTCCGTTGATTACCACAAGTGATAAGTGATAAGTGAGTGAAAAATGGGAAGAGCACGAGTAAGCGGCAGCAGGCGAGGTTACAGGGGCGCAGGCAGCGCGGGCGCCCGGTCTCCGGCGGCAGGTGAGGCCTCGCTTCCCGACATCGGGGAGCTCGGCCGGTCCCAGGTGAGTGCGGCGCTGCACAGTAAAGACACGCTAGACGTAATCGTGCAATCCATCACGGACTCTGTGACGGCCGCGGTCATGGACAAACTGCAAGAGTCTGTCGGGTGCAACAGCACCGAAATCCAGTCACTTAGAAAGTCCCTGGCCGCACAAGAGAAAAAAGCCGCCGACCTTGAAGCTAAACTGTCTGCGGCCACCGATGAAATTGAGCAGTATAAGCGAAGGAACAGGTTGCGATTGTTCGGGGTAGCTGAAAACGATCGTGAAAACACCGACGACCTGGCCATTAGCCTCGTGCGTGAAAAACTTGGCGTGCAGATCGACGTGGCCGATATTGACAGAAGCCACCGTGTTGGGAGCAGGATACCAGGTGCCATGAAACCCAGGCCCATAATAATTAAATTTGTGTCATACCGGAAAAGAGCTGAAGTGTTTGCTCAGAAAAGAAAACTCGCCAAGAGTGGGGTTACCCTGATGGAAGATCTGACGCGCGAAAGACTAAAAGTTTTGAACGCCGCTATCACACAGTTCGGCCTTCAAAATGTGTAGACCCAGGATGGCTGGATCGTAGTCAAGACGCAAGGAGGGAGGAAAACGGTGACGAACATGTCCGAACTGAAAGACTGAGCGAAATCTCGCGAGACACAAAGTCTCATATTGTACTCTGTCTAATATAAGTTAATTTTTATTCTCTCTTTTCATTTTTTAACGTAAATGTTGCTTCGTTATTTCTATAAGTACCATAAGTACTCTATTTAAAATCAGTCAATTGTTTCACATAAATATTGCTTCTTTATTTATCTATCATAAGTGCTCATGTATATTCATATTGTCAGTCAAACGGGAATTAACATTCTCCATTAACAGGAATCTCCTTAAAACCGCCTTTCTATATCTGTTATTTTCACCCTCGTCACTACCACTACTACTATTATTATCTTTTTCGTAACCACTACTGCCACTTTCCATCTTTCTTTTCGCTCCCTTCTCCGATGCCTCCAGCCTGTCTTTCACCTTTAGCCCACAGACGCTTGAGTCAGTCACGACCTTGGGCACACCTGTAAATATGTCTTCCCCCGCGAAATCCAGCTTTTGTCCCTCTTCCGGCCAGCAGGTAAACGGAGCGCGCTCGGTCCTACAGGCGGCCACAATGGGACGGACCAGTTCCGGCGGCGGGCTCTTTGTGGCCCACGCGAACGCGCAGTCGCTAACGGCTCACTTCGACGAGTTCTGTGACCTGTTCTGCCAATCGCTGTTCCATATTATCCTCGTCTCTGAAACTTGGTTGAAACCAAACATTTCTTCCGACGCTATCCGAATCACTGGTTACTCTCTCCTAAGGGCAGATCCTGAAACACGACGCGGGGGTGGTGTGGGTGCCTATGTTCGCTCTGATCTGAGACCTACTGTACTATGCACATCGGATGCAAAGGGTGAAGGAGAAGCACAGTTCTTGCTTTTCGAAATAAATACATCAAATCAGAAACTGCTAATTGGAGTAATCTATCAACCTCCAAACGTCGGTGCCATGTCCTCCTTTCAGTCTGCCCTGTCCTCGCTCGTGAAACTGTATGAAGATGAACACATAATCATTATGGGCGACACAAACATCGACTTACAGTTAAAATCTCCCTCTGCAGAAGAACTAAGGAGACTGTTCCACTCCAATGATATGAGTTTAACACTGCTGGACCCAACTCATCACACGCCACACAGCCATACACTCGTAGATATAATAGCAACAAAGCGACCAGATAAAATAATTCGCGCCAATCAGACATCCGCTCCGGGACTCTCTGCTCATGACGTACTATTCTTAAATTACTCAGTGCGTACTTCCAAAGAAAAATCTCACCTGGTAACCTACAGAAATCTAAAAAAATGTTAACCATGACGCTCTTCAAAAGGATTGCTCAGACATCCCTTGGCATGATATAAGCAATGAACCGACTTTAGACGGCAAAATTCGGGAATTATGTCGCAAAATTATTGCACTGTATGATAAACATGATCCTCAACGCACTGTCAAGGTAAAGAGAGCTCCCGCTCCGTGGCTCACCACTGCATTACGCCAGTTAATGAATAATCGTGATGCTGCACATGACCGTGAAGTCAGCAAGTTCCACATAAGCGGGCGCTGTCGATTCAGCCGTCAGGGCATCGCCCGACCGGCTCACGTGTTTCTCAGTTGTCACATGTGAGCAAAGGCCCTCGCCTACATTCCAAGAGCCAATGACCGACGTTAAGAAGATTCTTCGAGAAGCTTTTCAACGTGACAGAAGAGGCAATGACCGTGAAGTCGTTCACCTCCAGTAAACTGAAGTGAATAAATACGCGAGACGCAGTGGGCCTGAGAGACGAAGACGAAGACGGAGACGGAGACGAAGACGAGAGACGAAGGAGACGAAGAAGTGAAGAAGCGTAGCAGTAGTTTTCAGTCAGTTTCGGTGTTGAAGACCGTCATGCAAGAAGAGACTACATCATGCACAGACGCACGAAGTCCGCCGCTGTAATGGAATAGCAAGCAGCAGGCTCGGCGCCAGAAGACAAGAGTTAAAAGGTATTTGAAGTCTGATTTTTACGTACCCGGGTGACTCGTGTGGACGGGAAGCAGACGGCCTCACATCAGCAGTCACCTGTGAGCTGGAATGACGATCTGACAGCCGAAGACTGGCAAGCGGAAGTCCGTTGTTCGAGTCCGGGACACTGGCCTCCCCCGCCGCGCCGCTCCGCTGGCCGACGCACAACACACGCGGCCGCATAGAGAAGAGAAACACTGGGACGCCACATCCAAGGTATCACCATCCGATGCACGACTTCGCTCGCAATAATTAAACGGGCCACCTCGCGCTGCGCGTCTCCAGTCAGCTGGGCGAGACAGCGACACGAGATACACACCGCTACGCGTAATCAGACGCCGCCGCCGCCGCCACCGCCGCTGCCGCAGCAGAAGGCTACGGAAACGACACAGCTCCCGTTCTCCGAACCAGAACACCCAGTAAGATACAGTTGTACGAAACTTTCAATAAAAGTTACCTTATGTAAAAATGCTGTTTCATTCTACCTCATACCCGAGCCAAGGAAGAATCCACCCTGCCCACATGTTAAGAGAGACAAGTTAATTTATTTAGTACTTTCACCCTCACATAATGCTTTAGAAAGCTCATCCTGACAATTGGCTAGCATCAAAAGAGAGAACCCAGTTACATTTAGTATCACAACCGTTACAATACAGTTGACTTTGATATATTACTAATTAAAATGAAGCACTTGAATTTCTCAAAGAGCGCAATACACTGGTTCGACAGCTACCTCAAAAACAGAAGTCAACAAGTAATTTGTGGCTCGGAAAAGTCATCATGGAAAAACGTGCCCTCTGGAGTTCCCCAAGGCTCCGTCCTTGGTCCATTACTCTTCTCACTGTACATTAATGATATTTCTTCAGTGATTCACTCCTGCAACTACCATCTATATGCCGACGACATCCAACTGTACACAAGTGCAAGCCCCAAGAACATTGCTGACGCAGTAGCGAGTATGAACGCAGATCTTTGCTCCGTTTCTCGGTGGGCACAGAACCTAGGTCTGAAACTAGACCCCAAGAAATCCCAGGTCATACTTATATCTCATCCAAAGTTAATCAGCCGGTACTTTCGCGAAACAGTCCCTCAAATACTCCTCAATGGTACCCAACTACCATACCAAAAAACAGTAAAAGACCTTGGAATAATTTGGATGAACACCTAAACTGGGAGGAACAAACAGTCACAGCTTGCCGGAAATTGGTCTCCTCCCTACATGCAATTCAAAAATTTAGAAAAATATTTCCAACTCATGTTAAACAAAAATTAGTCCAAACACTGGTCTTGCCTAATCTTTACTACTGTGATGTAGTTCAACACGGCACAAATAGTGAAAATTCGAGATGCCTCGAGCTAGTGATGAATGCTTGCGTTTGATACGTGTGCAATATACGGTTGTATGATCATATCAGTCCTTCATACTCCCAGCTAGGTTGGATACGCCCACATAAGGCACGCGATCTCCACACGATGTGCTTACTTCATCGATTTCTTAGCCACTGGTGCCCCCAATACTTATCTTCTCACATTAAACACCTATCATCATTCCACAGCCGCAATACCAGATCGGATACGTCTAGCATCTTGGCTGTACCTTTACATAACATAAAATCTTTCTCCGTGTCATTCTCCATCTCAGCCATACGACTATGGAACGCCCTCCCCTGTGATCTGCGTCTTATCCAGAACCACTCAACATTCAAGAGGAAACTCAAAACTTACATATTAGGGACGGTATAGCCACGACTGTTGTGCCCATCTCAACTCTTTCTTTATCCTCTCCATCATAGCTTCGAATTTTACCATTCTATTTCTCTTCCTCTAACCTATCTACCTCTTCTATATCTCTTTCACCCCACTCTATCGTCTTATGTCTCTGCTCAATGAGAATAACTCACAAGCTGCAAGAATATAACGAGAAAATTCCCAACTAGCAATAGGACTGACATTCATAAAAGAAAAATATGTTCACTTTCATATACATAGTCATTACTATTATTATTATTATTATTCTTGATTGTTATAATAATTTTTTGATTGTTATAATTATCATTGTACTACTGTTATAGTCTCTATATTTTTCTTTAACATTAATACTGTATAACATGTTATATGTCCTTAATGTTCTGTAGAAACTGAAATTTGCTCAATCTGAGTATGCCTGGTTAGGTGTAAGAGAGGGCCTGAAGGCCCTAATCTTGCCAGGTAAAATAAATGCATAAATAAATAAATAAATAAAAATAAATATTCAATGTCCAACCAATCAGCATATGACCTCTCTCTTTAGGACTAACCATACGGTAATTTCGCTTTGAATTCCATTCACCGTCAGGGTTAAGCTACCATTCCCCAAATTTACAACACCTCTGTGGTCCACCGATAAATCAGTCCCTATTACGAGTCCAACGCAGAGATCTGGAACCACTATGGTAGTAGCCGCCAACACTATTTCTTATAGTTTTACTTATAATAATACTTGATTCTTTATCATTTTACACCTGCCGCATAATGGACCGGTAACTTTAACTGCTAGCAATGGTAGGTACTTATTCTCTATGTACTATTGGTCATGACATCCCTCTGCCACATCACACATTTCAGTACCTGCATTAATATCCGCAACTGCCTTAATACAGTTATTCTCCACATCTTCTATAGACAGGAATGCCTAATTACTCGTAACTTCATCTTCCTTAATGAGGGATTTCCTAATATCCGGAGAATCTTCTTTTATCAACCACTTTATTGCCACTAGTCTGCCACTCATATGACTTCGCGTCTGGACCCCACACCGACCCCTTTCTAGTTTTCCCTTTCGTAGCCATCTCTTTCACGATCTCTCTCGACTCTGTCATCACTATTTCTCCCATTAGGTTCCTCATATCATCTGTTGTTGTAACTGTTCGTACCTACCCGGTTCCACTCGCCACCTCCACGGATATTGAGACAGCTATTGTGCCTCTTGTTTTCCTTTGTCTCATTTGATACCATTATGATTTCGCCAGTTTTCGTTTTCTCCTGACCTTTAATTCACACCTCTCTAAACGTTACTGGTTGTTTCTGCTCTTGATAAAACATCTAACCGATCCAATGCTTGAAAAATATCTTCAATTTTCATTTCAGTAATTCCTATTAACGTTTCTTGTGCACCTACTGGCAGTGTGGGCAATTCTACTGCAATAAGGTCTTCTTCACTATATGAGTTATCTAGATATAAAGAAACTTATGAAGTAATCTTTGGAAGTATCATACCCACAACTCAGAAAGTTTTTCACCTGAAAAATACTATTTCTTACGTTACATTGTGATCTTTTAAACCAATATTTGCTTAAGAACTTGTTAATAAACTTCTAGCATGACTCCTTTTCTCATTACCCATCGAAGAGCATCCCTTCCATTCTACTGGTGACACACCCTATCTTTCCCCCGTCGTCCCACTTCTTTTGTAACACACCTTGAAACTTTTTTGCAAGCTCCTTGAGATGTAGTCTCCCTTTTGCTGCGAAAGTATAGAACGTACACACCTTTAATAATTGTCCTCATTGCTGCTGTTTCCACTACTGTCACTTGCTGCAATAAGCTTTCTTAGTTTTGAACCTAACATTATTCTACCATCTCAGCAATGACATCAGTGCCTGTGGCAGTGAAATCATTGACCTCATGCTGAATGCCAGCTACACCTTCAAATATTCCTTTAGTTACCTTTTACAAAAGCCAGTGCTGAATCTATTCCGTCAGAAAATGCTGATCCCGTTTCATCGAATTTTTGTTTAAATAGGAGATCGAAATATCAGTTTTCCAATTTCCTCACTAATATTTTCATGTAAATTTTTAATATTAAGTTGGAGTTCATTAATGTATCTACCATGATTTATTATTGTGGCACCTCCTATAGCTACTCCTTTAGACAAATTCTCAGCTTTGTTACACCCACTATTGTCTCATCCACTTATTTAAATTTTTGCCAGCATCCTTGATGTATTACTCTAATTTATCATTGGCTTTTTGTTAGTTTCTTGAATGACTTTCATTAGCTTTTTGTTAGTATTTCTATCAGTTTGTTCTATTTTGTTGTTAGTTGAATCTACCTAGCAGTTTCTCCTGTTTTCTTCATTAAAGATGAAGTCATTTAGTGCATATTAAATTCTGTGCCCTTACTCTTGTTAGTGTCATCTCCTGTGGTCATGTACTCACTAACAACTACCTGATAATTTGACTCAGGAATGTTTTCTGTTGAGTCCAGAGTTTCTAATGGCGTTTTCTGCTGCTCATTTCCTACGATATTACTCATTCTAATTGCTAGTCCTTCCCCAGGTTTTGCAAGCGGAAACATTTCACCATTCTCCGAAAAATATACATTTCCTTGGGTCTTATTTTGGTCAGCATTTTCACTTAGGTTACTCATTTTAATTTTTTGACTTACTCTGCCGCTTTTAAGCAACACTACGTTACCATTACTACAGCCTTTTCCTACTCAAAATGAATTTTAACGCGCCTTAGCTACGTTTCAGTACTCTATAGTCAACGTAACACTCCGGTTTCTTGACATGCGTCGAACTCAGGATCTCTGCGTGTGCGCCTCCAGAGCACCCCTTCTCTGGCGCTGCTCTAAGTCGAGCTCCTTACCATGGGATCCCGGTGTCCTGCTATGCATCCCCCTGGTACGCGGCTATCATAGCCACGCTTGATGCTGTTACCTTCTTTAACTCCACCACGATATTTTCTCGAAGGTCATTCATTGTGTTTCGCTCGTGAAATGTTCGTAATCCTTGGAAAACCTCCAAAGCAGTCATTATTAAGAAATCAAGGGACAGGGATCCTTCAGATCAAAAGACTTACAGGCCAATATGCCCAATAAACACCCTTGCAAAGATTCAGGAGAAGCTACTGTGTAAGCGTCTGCAAACACACAGAGCTCTCAGGGGTATGAGCCAACACCAGTTCGGCTTCAGATCTGGCAGATCAATAGATGATGCCATCAACCAGGCCCTGCACATAGTTAACACCACAAAACAGAAATACGCCATGGCAATAATTATTGACATTGCCGGAGCATTTGATAATCTTTGGTGGCCCGCACTGTTTCAGAGGCTAAGACATCTGGAGGTACCGCAATCACTGTACAACAGTTTTCTAGACTACTGTAAAGACTGAGTAGTCGAATGGCACATGGACAGCTGGAAAGTAATTAAAAGAATTACCAAAGGCTGTCCTCAAGGGTCGATCTGCGGCCCCATCTTCTGCGAAATAACAATCGAACCCCTCCTACAACTTCTGGATGGGGATGACAGGTCAGACGGAATTGTCGCCTACGCAGATGACCTATTAGTTGTAGTCACTGCAAACAACAGAGACCAGTTAGAAGAGAAAGCCAGTGGAATACTACAAACAATTGCTCAGTGGTGTCACAACAACAAACTCAGGATAGCCGAAAACAAAGCAACATATACTTTACTGAAAGGATCACTCCAAAGGAATCCTTCGGTTAAAATTGGGGACACAAACACCAAACGAGCACGCATTACGCGCTATCTTCGGGTACACATAGATGAAGAATTGAATTTCCACGAACACATAAGGCTAACAACACACAAAGCAGAAAAAATACTACACAAACTGGTGAGACCAAATTCAAGGCAGTACAGACTACCTCTACCAGTCATACGTACATACCACTGTGCGCTCTTCGAATCAGTACTCAGCTTCGCACCTACCACGTGGGCACATAGACTGAACGTGGTCACCAACAAAGCATCCGTCAGACGAGGGCAGAGAAGTGTCCTACTTAGGCTATCTGGAGCCTTCGGTACCACCTCAGCGGATGGATGCACTGTGTGTGGTGCTCGGAATATGCCCCATAGATATCAAGATCAAATACAGAGCTGCAAGGTACAGGTTAAAGGTGGCGAGACTAGATAAGGTTCACACAATAACCGGTGTGCCGATAGAGACGATACGTCACCTTAAAAGTTGGCGTTTGGATACATGGCAAGGTGAGTGGGATGTAAGTGATAAGGGACGTAGACTGCACGACTTCCTTCCTGACATAAGGGAGCGCTTGAGAATGAGACATACCGATCCCAGCCGCGGTATGGTACATTTCTTAACCGGACACGGACCTTATACCACGCAGTTAAACCGCGTGAGTCTGAGGCAGACACCTAGATGCACATGCGGGGAAGAAGGTTCCCCAAAACACACTGTCTTTTTCTGAGGGCAATACGCGAACAGTAGACATAAACCACACTTAGACTACTCAGATACAGACATAGATATATACACAGCAATAAGAGACGAAGAACAATGGGCACAATTTAACGCACTGACAAACAGTATTTCAAAAACAACACATGAAGAGTATATGCGGACACGACATTACAGACATGCCTATGTGCAGCGTAACCAAAATCTCCAGAGGATGGACAGCGATACCCACAGTGACAGCGAAAATAGTGACAATGAGGAGGAACAGGAGGAGGAAGCTGAGATGTGACAGTAAATAAGCAAAAGTGCTGGCAATCTAGCCAAGAAAACACCAAATGCTGTACATGGATGGGCATCTAAAGTAGTTAATACACAGGATTAGTAATAAATAGGATAAGCAACATTATTTCTCTACTAATAACCATTTGTGTGTATGCGTTTGTGTGTGAGTGAGTGAGTGAGTGTGTGTGTGTGTGTGTGTGTGTGTGTGTGTGAGACTGGTGGTCAACGGCTCGAAGAAATGATTACGAGGTATTCACCGTCAGTCCCATTCGGTGATGGTACTAACAAACCTCTCATCTATCCTATCTTCTTTTTTATATTCTTCTTAAAAAACAACAAAATTTTATTTATATTTCAACCCCAAATTATTGTTATTTTGAAAGGTATTATTCTTTGTAAATGCTGTAGATAGAACAAAAGGAAAGAAAACTGTAAAAAGATGAAAAACGAAAATTGTAAGATGTACGACCTGTTTTAAACGTCAGGTAACAGGTCTATAATTTGGCAATAAATAAATAAATAAAAAGTCCTTGGACGGGATTTGTATTTTGCACTACGTAGACTTATTACGATTCACGACACGATTCTCGCATTCTGCAACGCGCACAGTTTCAATGTTGCTGCCCGCAGTTACAAATTCCAGTAATCTTTCATACTAATTTCTCACTTCCTTCTTTCTTTTCCGTTGCACTTGCTGTTATACTGCACTTCCTATTCTTAACACAAATTTGCAATAAATCGTTCCTCACGCCTCAAGTTATCCAAATGTGATCGGATCTTTCAGCGCAAAGGATGCAAAATGTAAGATCCTTCCACTTTGCTAAACCACCTGAAATGTCGCAGTTTAGTTAATGAGTCTGTAGAAGACGACATAAGAGGTGTATAGTATAACTTGCCGTACTTTTCCGTCCGAGACTGGCAGAGATTGAGCAAAACGTCCTTGGATTAACTTAGTGGGTCGTCGCGTAGGAGTTCTTCCTACCCGTTGTGCCGGAAGCTCTCGTTCTCGTAGTTGATGCCCCACATAGAACCAGTATCAGCGCCATCGGATTCTATGGGAAGTACAATTCTATATCCTGGAATTATAAGGGACAATACGATGAGCTATATTACTTGAAATAAAGTTCTTAGATGACCTTAGGATGTAATCTGATAATAATGAAACAAAATACCACTTATTAACTGAAAAACTTGCAGTTAATTGAAAGCATGGTCTTACGACACAACTAGTTCAGAAGGCATTCTGTCGACGACTGGCAACTATTGCGCAAGTCTTCGTCTCGTACTTACAATCTTGAAACATGGTAGCTGTTCGTACAGCTTTGTTATCTTAAACATTGTTCGTTTGTTTATTGAAACGGATGCTTTCTTGCGTCGTAATATTGTTGAATGAAAGTGCTTATTGGCAGTAGGCTTCTCGTAATATCTGTAGTGTAGGAAGAGGCTTTCATTAATAAATATTTACTAAATAAAATCATTTGCTTTGTGCCAGAATGGCTGTGGTCTCCGTAAGTATCGTGAGCTGATGTCTTTGTCCCACGGCGTCTCACCCTAGCGTCCACTGGCAAAGTTAGATGGTCAAACGGCCACCTCATCTAGTGTGGGAACTGAAATCTTAGTGCCAGCTACGCGTTCTGCAGTAGTGCCTGAGCTCATTGAAAATAAGGGTTACATTACATGGTACAGCAGGATTACTAGACAGCTCCACATTGTACGTTGTTGATAACTTTGCTGCTATTTCCAATTTGTGTCAGTTGTCTGCCAGTTGCTCTGTCGTAGAGTGTAAATGCGTAGTCTGGGATTTTGGATGGGACATGTGTAGAAATCCCACAGCCCAAACATTCAGACGTACCATTATCCATTGTTGCAGCACGATTCCATGCAGAACTAAACAGTTAGCGAAACTGCAGACGACTGACTTGGCGGCCTCGATGGTTGTAAACGCTATCGAGGCCTCAAAGTTACTCGTCTGCAGTTTCGCTAACTGTTTGGTTCTGCATGGAATCGTGCTGCAACTATGGGTAATGGTACGTCTGGATGTTTGGGCTGTGGCATTTCTACACATGCCCCATCCGAAATCCCACACAACGCGTTTACTGTCGACATATTGTTACCAGAATGTTTTTAAGGGCTTGAAAAAGCCCTGATCTAGGGATTGCAAATATTTCATAGTATGGCTAGGTGGGAAGAGGAAAATAATCTGAATCTCAGCTACAAAGTCAAAAATACTGACATCATACCAGTGTTACCTGTGCCCATCCGGAATTGCTAATACTTTGCCACATTCCTACCTAGGATTGAAGTGATTGTGCAGCCAGGTCATACACATCTATATACGCACATGCAGACCTGTCATTCATTTCGACGTGGAAAGATGGAGGCATACCGTCTTCAAATTCGTGTTCTTTATTTTCCATTTAAATATGCAGTAAGCTGAAAGGAATTTTCCTTTAGTATTTCAACAGGCAATTATGGCTATGGTTTCACGTTCTTCCACTGTCGTTAATCTTTCACTGGTAGAACTTTCACCAAGTACCTTGATTAGCTGAAGTCCACACTCGTCCCTGTCATAAATTTTCCCAGACGGCTGAAACAATTTGTTCTCCCGGTAGGTGTGTAACGAGAGGGGAGAATAGTTGTCAACCGTTTCTCGACACATTCTAAACTCTCTTTCCATGGATTTACCCTAGGCAATCCTTACAGCAACAGTGGGACGTCTTTTCAAGAATAGATTCAATCAGTCATAGCCTGCCATATTGCTATTTTTATTGAATCTGCTGATTTTTGCGGGGATGGATTTCCAGCATTTTGCAGTTGTCGGATATAATCAACATCTGTGATGTGTGCTGTAGTTTTCAATATGAAATTCATTTAGTATTTTTTTACTACTAAAATGCCAACGTCTATAGTAAAGGCAAAGTTTTGCACCACTGTTGATTTTATGACAATTTTCATACCTGCAGGGCTTGATTTATAACATTATTTGTTTATCGTTCATCTAAATTTTTGTAATATTTTGCTTTAAAATTTTGCATATAGATACTATATTTTCTGTGTATGTAAAGTACAGTGTGCTGTACTGCAGTTAAAAGTACTTTGCATTGTATGTGAGAGTGAAGCAAAACTAGTAAAATCTATCAAATGAATATACAGAGTTAGTTCAAAGAGTAATAGCTTTTGAAAGTAAATTCCAGTAAGAAAGAACTTTTCTTGAAGTGAAATGTTCAGTGTAAAAAGTGTGTGCTTTAGTATCTAAGTATTCTTAGTATTCAAGTTTCTTTTTGGTTATGAAACGTGTTTTTTTAAAGGTCCCCCTTGGTTAAAATTTTTTTTAGCTTCTTTGAAGTTATCTAATCGGCTTTTTCTCTTTTAAAACTTAATGTTTAAGGGTGTAGTCCATCATTGATTAAGTCGACTAATATTTATTTGAAGAACCAAACTAAACAGAAGCAAGAAAGTAGGCCAAATTCATACTTCTGCTTTTCCAATACTTCACTGTTTCATTCCCTGGATAGGCTGGCGACCATTAGCACATATTTTAAATCACTAAATGAACTTGGGACTGAGTTTTCCTAGCTTCAATATAATATCATTCATACTGCGTTTCTATATAACAGCTGGGTAAAATCTTATGAGAGGAAGTGAATAATTCGATTTACTAACCCATTAGACACAACACACAAAGGAGTAACTCTATTGATTAGCTTTTCCTGTTAACAGGACTATCCTCCCAAAGTGTACTTTATTTGCAAACTTAACTAAATTTTAGTAAGAGGGTTATACGTGGCAACATAGAGACAGGAGTTCTGTTATTTAGGTAAAAGCATACAAAATTACGATAGTAGTGGTAGAGTTATAGGTTGACCTTTGGTTATAGTTTTGTTTTCCATTCTCCGTTTCAGGGTTCCTCATGTCTGCACTTCTTAGATTTTCTGTGCGTCCCACAAAGACACCTTCTCACTACTGACAACTTCTGTGGCCAGGAGGTGATTAGATTCTGACCATGAAGCTCTGTTTTTTTACTCTCGTACTGACACGGAGTGGAAGGCTACCATAAAGGTAAATTAAAGGCTTACACATAAAGTACTTTGTGCTGTGTACCTCAGGGAAAAGCAGTTCTTACACTCCAAATTTAAGTTTACTGCGTAAGTATTTTAATGTCAGTCAGAAATACTGAAAATTAATACTTAATCTTCACACCACACAATTCTTTAATGGAGTGGCATCTTACGTAGTATACATGGGGAAGATGCATCCGACATTTTCTTCAGCATAACCTCTATTAAAAATGGCCAAACTCACTATCTGTGTAGTAGGAAAATGCTTGTACAATTTAAATACTTTAGATCTAAAGGAGACCCTTCACCGACAAACAGAAGCGTTGAGATGTCGACAGGCACACAAAAAGGAAAGAGAACTTGCTAATTACACTTTGACGAGCTAGAGTAGAAAATAAAACACACACACATATTCACACAAACACAAACACACACACACACACATATATATATATATATATACATATATATATATATATATATATATATATATATATATGTGTGTGTGTGTGTGTGTGTGTGTGCACACCTGTGCCCCTACATGGTATGGCTAGACTAACAGTGTCAATGCTGTTTTATAGCAGGTGGGCTCATTGCGATGGGGGTAGTGCCAAGTGGGGTGGGTAGAGGAAGATGGTGGCAGGAGGGAGAGAGAGGGAATGAGGCTGTGTGGCTAGCAGCTTGTAGGGAGGTGGCCAGTTTGTTGGCTAGGAATGTGGAAGGGAGGTGTGGAAGGCTGGTGGGAAGCGGCACACACTGAAGGCGATGTGGGGACATGAGTTGAGAGTGAGTGACAGGATGGTGGAAGGAGAACCTGTTGGGTAGAGGATACACGGACTATGGGTTACCTGAGATTGTGGCCAGGACCATTATGGGAGTGGAGCATGTGTTGTGAGGATAGCTGCCATTTGCACAGTTCAGAAAAGCTGGTGGTGGAGGGAAGGATCCAGATGGTTCAGGTTTCGAAACAGCCATTGAAATTGAGCATGTTGTGCACAGTTGCAAGCTGTGCCAGCAAGTGGCCAACTGTGTCCTTCACAACATTTTGATAGTGGCTAGCTGGTTGGTGGCCATATCAACATGAAAGGCTGTGCAGTGCTTTCAGCTGTTATTATATGATATGGCTGATTTCACCAGTGGCCTGGCTTCTGATGGGATAAGTGCTTCATTGGACTGGGGTAGGAGTTGCTGGGTGGTTTGATTGGACAAGTCTTGCACCTCTGTATGCCAAAGGGATATGATACCTGTAACAAGGGGTTGAGAATGCGGGTGGTATAGGGATGGACTAGGATGCTGTGTAGGTTGGTCACATGATGGAACACCTCTCTTTCAGAGGAGTGGGAAGGACATTGGGTAGGATGTCTTCGTTCCAGATAGGATGAGAGATAATCAAAGCCCGGGCAAAGTATAGGGTTCAGTTGTTCCAGTCCTGGGTGACACTGTGTAACGAGGGGGAGGTGCTACTTTGATGCTGATTCATGAGGGTGGTGAGAGGATTAGCAGTGTGTACAGATACAGTGTGTGATATCTGTTTGTGGACTAGATTTTGGGAGTGCTGTCTGTCTATGAAGGCCTTCGTGGAACCTTCGGCATACTGGGCAAAGGAGTTCTCATCGCTGCAGATATGCTGTCTACAGGTGGCTGGAGGCACTGTGGGGGGCACAGGATGTGCATGCTCATGCACACATGTGCTTTTTAGAAAGTGATCTCCTTTAATACTAAAGTACTTAAACCCACTATCTGGAAGCTATACAATGCTGTTTCAAAACAACCATTAATATCGTGGTCATAACTAAAACCTGCACGGGGAACATCATTACCATTAGCAAGAACCAAATTATAAGTTACATGGTTATGACTACTTAACTCAATGCATTCTCTGATTAATTCGTCCTCAGTAGACAAATGTGGACAACTTTCTTCACAGTGGTTTCCCAATAACAAGTGGTGATGGTCAGAGCGGCCTCCCACTGGGTGCTGGCCGAAGTACCAACATTGTGGCATATTCCACCTATTGGCGTCTTACACCCATCTGCTTCAACTAATTATTCCACAGTTTTAGTTGTGGATCGATGTATCAAAATGAAATGACTAAATGCATACAGAGTTGGAGTCTCTGAATCGCTCTATAGTTCTTTATTTTTATCAAATGTAAATACAGTTAATTCATAGTAACATCGTGATGGTTTTGAGCTACCGAAAAGAGTTTTCTGTAAAATGAAAAGTGGTACTTTAATATGTACAACAGTTAGTAAACAAAGCTGTATCTACTGATACTAAGAAACAACGAAATTCTTTCCAGTGGAAGCATGTCTCTTTTTAACTCATGAAAAAATAAGCGACATAAGAATATATAAACAACAATACAATTGTTCGACAGAAGGAATGTCCTAAATATAAAGCTGAATTTAACCGATACATTGTAGTTTCAGCTTCAGTTCCTTTTGAACGTGCGTTAACTTGCCCAGAACTTCACTTTTCTGGCAGATCTCAGTTCCCCATTTAGCACATCTTCCTTTTCCTCTTGTTAAATAATTATCTTACTTTGCTGTATGTTAGAGATGGGTAGTTCGCGAACGAACGGGTGCAAAGGAACGGTTCACCAAGATGAACGAAAGGATCGAGGAACGAAATCCAAGGAACAATCGGTTCATAGTTCACTTCGGTAGCGGCGGTCTACTTATAGTTCCCGTGAACGAGGAACTATCGGTTCATGGTTCACGTCGGTCGCGGCGGTCTACATATAGTTCCCGGGAACGAAGAACGATCGGTTCATAGTTCACTAGTTCACTTCGGTCGCGGCGGTCACTTCGCCAGTTCTTGTTCCAGCCTCGGTCGCGTGCTCGTCTCAGTTTCGGTCTCCCTCGGCAGCACTCGTCGTTCTTCACATGACCACCTGTCTCATTTCCACTGCCAACTGCTCCTAGTTAGTTCAGTATCCAGTTGTTCGTTTCGTTCACTGCGATCGCCTATTTTACATGTGTTCCAAACTGTTCTTGCACTTGGTTCTGGCTATTTAGCGTCCACGAACACTAATCAAAAAGTATTTTATAGTTACGTAAGTTACATAAAAGTTACTTTGTATGTAATAGGTACGTCTTTTCAGGTAATAAAAGGGCATGTCTGCTCACTTCATTATATCGATGAACAGCAGAAGACATACTTATAACAAGGCAAGTTTTTTTGTTATTCATATAAAACGATTTTCGTGTATCTTTCATATACAAAACATTACATTTAGGAAGGCTCTAATTATTTTTAAGTTTGGTTGTTTCCAATTTGCATTACCTGCTAGTTTGGTTTCTTTGAAAAAAAAAAAAAAGTGGGTTGTGGGTCATTTTGGCTCAGTAGGAAAAGCGGTGCCTCCTCATTCGAAAAGACATAGATTGCCATAAAATCGTATTTACTTATTATCTCAAAATCATTTTTTCAGAAGGTTCCTTGAAACCAAGAAATTTACTCTTGCGAACTTAATTATTATTATTATTGCTGCATTAACTTTAATAATGCAACATAAAAACCTAATTTTTACTAAGCGTGTGACGCAAGTATGGGAAACCACATTTTATTTTTTCTTCCATAAAGTCTATTTCGCCTACGAACTCAGAGACAACGTGAAGTATATATAGGGTGTAAACGATTATTGTTTACAACGTAGCATAGCTATGTAGTGGAAGTCGAAACGAAGAATTTTATACAAGACACTTGTGGTCTATTAAGTTGGGAAACAGCCACCAACAGGTTTACAAGACTACACGAGCTATAGCCCACGCGCGTAGCGTGAGATTTTCATGTTCTCTTCTCCAGCTCTCTACACATCGTCATCTATTGTTTCGCAATTGTTGCTTGCATTAGCTTGTTATTTCTTCACTGCCTAATTATTATATGTTTGTCTGTTTGTTGTATCTGCTCGTAACGGGCAACACATCGTCCGTATTGGACGAGTAGTCTGTACTCGAGGCCGGTTTTCGGTGCGCCACCCGATGTTATTTCCCTGCGATCAGCCACACAACGCTACAGTTAGCTAAACGAGAGGTTCTGCAGAATCACAGAAATTACTTCTAGCAGTGTGTAAGAATTCTGTAATGAATAAAAACTCTATACTCCAGGGGGGAGGCAAGTGCCCCCTCTTGGTGCCCTCCATCCTTACAGTCACCTATACTACTAGTTTTCAGTTTTTCATAAGAACCATATACCAAGCACAAATGAACGGTGAACGAGTAAAAATGAACGTTTCCCAAAGAAAAACGATCAGCAGTGAACTAGTTCCCAATGATGATCGAGTTTGCCCATCTCTACTGTATATATGTGCCCGAACGCTCGTCTTAAAATTGTTATTCGGCTTAAGATGTGTGATTACGGTATCGTACGCATCGCCGTCTGTATAGGTGTAGCGTTAACCATCACTGCTCTATTGTTACTTTTCCGACTCACTACCAGCGAAGACTACAGTCGATGAACATCTTTTTTCGTGCAAGCAGCTACCGATCACATGAGCACATGGCTTGTTGCATACCAGCCATCAATGACCTCTGACAATCAGGAAGCTGTCTTAACCGAAGTATAGGTGATAAAAGTCACCGAAAAAAAAAATGTTCAAATGTGTGTGAAATCTTATAGGACTTAACTACTATAGTCATCAGTCCCTAAGCTTACACACTACTTAACTTAAATTATCGTTAGGACAAACACACACACCCATACCCGAGGGAGGACTCGAACCTCCGCCGGGACCAGCCCCACAGTCCATGACTGCAGCGCCTGAGACCGCTCGACTAATCCGGCGCGGCAAAGCTCACCGACCAGGCACCATATTCCATTACTTGTTTGTGTAGCCAGACTGTTTTATGATGTAATTTCGTACTTATAGTCTACTCTACGAAAAATATGCTGTTTAAACGCAGCATTGCATTAAAATACTCTCAAAAACATGTATCTTCCGTAGCTGTTTTTTTGCGTATATATGTGTAAATGTGAAGGTGGTGCATCGTAACCCTATCACATCTTGTATCTGGACACACACACAACACACTTCATTAATGAAACGATGAGAGGAACTAGTATAATACACTACACTTGCGTAGGTGTGTATGACACGATGAAATACAGTTATAGAAATAAGAAGTTTTTTCGTTAATTATAATAATTCCAGCTGTGCTTGAGATGAGACCTTTCTGTGAATCTTATGTAACTGGTATACCACAATTTTAATTGCTGGAATTCAGTGGTTCGGTTTATTCCCTCATTAGATGCACATTATTATTCGTCAAGTTATTCCGTTGGCAGAGCCAGCCATATGGCATTTGTCGAATGTGAGCAACCATCGCCCAGGAGTCGTCAGGAAGGTGGGGCTACCAGCGAGGAGATACGTCTACTCTTCCCCGCATCTTCGCAGCCCCTACCAGCGAGCCTTCAATGTATGAGGCACCATAGTGTTTCCTAACAAGAGTGCCGCCATTTGAAGAAGCCTTACAGACATTCAGCAAGTAGCCTCTAAAGCGTACGTAGCATAGACACATGAGGTTGCCGCAAATCGGGAAAAAAGAAAGGCCCACCAAGAAGAGATCATCCGAAGGGGAGAGAAATCAGCAGATGTGACGTACATGTACGTCATGTATATACAAAATCATGATTACAACACGTTGAAGCACCTTATGCAAGCAGCTATTCCGCTTGGCATTGATTGACAAAGTTGTTGGAAGTCCTGCTGAGGTATGTCGTGCCAAATTCTGTCTAGTCTGTGTGTCAGGTAGTCAGAATCCCAATATGGTTTGAGGGCTCTGCCTTTAATGTCCCAAAAATTCTCAGTTGGAGAGAGATCAAAAAATAGTTCAAATGACTCTAAGCACTATGGGACTTAACATTTGAGATCATCAGTCCCCTAGACTTAGAACTACATAAACCTAACTAACCTAAGGACATCACATACAGCCATGCCCGAGGTAGGATTCGAACCTGCGACCATAGCAGCATCGCGGTTCCGGACTGAAGCGCGTAGAACCGCTCGGCCACAGCGGCCGGCGGAGACAGATCCGGCGACTTTTACTGGCCAAGGTAGGATATGGCTAGCACGAAGAAAGGCAGTAGAAACTCTCACAGTGTGCAGGCGGGCATTGTGATGTTGAAATGTAAGCCCTGGGTGGCTTGCTATGAAAGGCAACAAAATGCAGCGTAGAATATCGTTGACGTATAGCTGTGCTGTAAGGGTACGGCAGATGGCAACCAAATGGGTCATGCTATGAAAAGAAATGGCACCCCAGACTATCACTCATTACTGTCGGGCCGTATGGCGGGCGACGCTCAGTTTGGTATCCTACCGCTGTCCGGGACGTCTATATACCTACGCAAAGAAAAGCTGTGACAAAGCCCTAGGCGTTTGCGGACAGTGAACCCCTTCGATAAGCCTTCGAATCTGTATGCCAACCAAGAGGTGCAAGAGCAGCAGCGAGGACTGTCTCGTCACTGATTGGCACTGTACACTTTTTAACTGTTCAACAAAGTTACGTGGGTGGAACTGAGCATCCTGCCAAACTGAATGATCTAAGAGGAACCTTGTGCCGATTTATTCAGGCATGTGTCAATGTTGCACTCCCCTTCCCACCCTCCACCACGCCCACACGACAGGGATGCTTGAAACAAGAGAGCTGAAGAACCATAAACATCCTTTTCTATCTCGTTCATATTTCGTCAAAGAATTTTGATCGGTCCCTCCTGGTTCCACCCTGTACACCAGAGGAAAAATTATGCTGTACTACACTTCAAAGATGTGTTATCGTATTCAATGGGGTTGCAGGACCGCGATGTCAAGCCGGCCGCTGTGAGCGAGCGGTTCTAGGAGCTTCAGTCTGGAACCGCTCCCGCTAAGGTCGCAGGTTCGAATCCTGCCTCGGGCATGGATATCTGTGATGTCCTTAGGTTAGTTGGTTTAAGTAGTTCTAAGTTCTAAGGGACTGATGAATGGTTCAAAGGGCTCTGAGCACTATGGGACTTAACATCTGTGGTCATCAGTCCTCTAGAACTTAGAACTACTTAAACCTAACTAACCTAAGGACATCACACACATCCATGCCCGTGGCAGGATTCGAACCTGCGACCGTAGCAGTCTCGCGGTTCCGGACTGAAGCGCCTAGAACCGCACGTCCACCGTGGCCGGCGGGACTGATGATCTCAGATGTTATGTCCCATAGTGCTCAGAGTCATTTGAACTATTGGAACCGCGATGTCATTAGAGAAGTATTGAACCGCCCACTGGGCGTTAACTCTGTCAAAGGTGGTCAAGAATATCTTTCTTGCTCATCACAACGTGAACTGTCATTATCGACTGCGAAATGTGTGGGACTCAACTCCCAAACGAAAGTGTCATTTCACTTTCACTGACTCCTCTTATGCCACACACTGAGGTCTTTTAAAAGGATTTTACGCAGAAGAATCCAAAAATTATATGACTTTTTATGACGAAAATACGAAACATTTTTTTTATATTTATCACGTTTTTATTTATTCAAAAACTGTGAAATGAACATTATTTACAATTCAGCAAACAAGAATTACATGAGTAATAAAAATTTAAATTAAAAAAAAAGTTCAGTGTGATGGATGAGATTGCTTTAGAGGAATAGCAGAAAGAGCCACTCGAAGTTCTTTGTTTACATTTAGCTTAGAACGGTAGTTCGAGTACATAGCTGACAAAGCTGAAAATCCAGTCTCGCACAAGTATGTTGTTGCAGAAGGAATCAAGTTCTTCATTGCATTTTGGCTTTACGTTGGGAAGTCATTGCTAATATGTATCCAAAACTCCCTCAAAGACAATTCATTAAATTTACGCTTCAATGAAGTCTCACAAGTGAGTTCAATAAGTTGTTCTTGCTCTTCTATATTTAGAAATGACAGTCCAGGGGCGTTTATGGATGGATTTTTAATCCGGTTAAATTTATCAAAATCGTTGCTGAAATATTTCTCGAAGCGAACTTTTAATGTTGCAAGATGATGAAGAAAGGAAGCTTTCATCGACATTGGAAGTATCGAATTATTTGTATCCCCTAACAGTGACGCTATAGTAGGGAACATATCTAGTATGCATCTCTCCATTCGGTTTTGCCACAGCACTAATTTCTTTATGGATGCCTTCACCTTTTCATTCCAAGATACTACAGTTTCCTGATTACGTTGAAGTGAAGTGTTAAGTATATTTATTTTCTCAAAAATATCAGTGTGGTAAGCCATTTTAAATAAAAATCTCCTTTGCTGAAACAGTGGGCCAAACAGTGACTTCTCTAATTTAAAAAACAGAATACCTCATTCCTTGGTTCAAACATTCTTTTCAGTACTTTACCCCATGAAAGCCAGTGAGCTTTACTAAAAAAGAGCATCTGAGAGTGTTCAGCACCCATCTCCTCACATAGCACATTAAAAAGCCTCAAATTTATATATTTTGTCTTAATAATATTAACTGTTTGTATAACCGTTTACAGAATTTCATGAAGGGGTGGACTAAGTTCTTTAGCGGCCAGAGCCTCCCGATGTATCGTGCAGTGAGTCCATTCAGTATCAGAAGCTACAGCTTTAGCTTTCGCTTGCAATACACCATGAATTCCAGACATTGCGTGAGCTCCGTTTGTGCATACTCCGATGCACCTATTCCATGATGTACCGGTTTGATTAAAAAATGTATTGAGCATGTTAACAAGGCTTTCAGCTATATATGTTTCTAGTATCGGCACACCGAAAAGAAATTCCTCTCCAATGTTAAATTCATCAACGAAACGAACACAGGCAATCAAATGAGCATCTTTATGAACGTCAGTTGCTCCATCCACGTGTAGTGCAAAACAGTTGTTGCGCAGTTTATCTATTAACTGCTCGAGTAAATCGTCCGAATAGTCTAAAATTCTTCTACGCACTGTGTCGTTAGAGACAGGAATACTTTTCAACTAGTGAGCAAATGAGTCGCCAAACATAGTTGATACTATATCAATAGCTGCTGGTAAAACCAAAGTTTCGGCAACCGTGTGTGGTTTCTTGCACGTAGCAGTTCTATGATAAATCTGGTAAGAGGCTAAAAGGGCCTTAGATTCACATGTGTCGTTCTAGCAAAGTTATTCTGGGTAGATAATAAAACATTTAGTTTACTGACTAAAAAATCTTTTTGTTTTCCCGTTAATTCAGGTTGTTAGGTTTCAAGATGTTTGTTTAACTTGCTAGGTTTCATGCTGTCAGCAGCTAAAATCGTTAAACAAATTACACACTGCGTTCGCTCTTCACCATTGGTTGTAGTTTTTGTGAAGCCTAGCAATAAATAGTTCTTGTCATACCTCCTCGTTTTCGCCTTTGGAGTATCTCCCTCCCCCCGGCACAGTTGACGGACTACTGCTGTCTTTATATTTGTCACTAATTAGGAACCACTTCATACTGCAGTCAAGTCTTCCTCGCAACGTCTATGATTGTGAGACTATAATTGTAGTCGTCACTATAAGGATGCGTTGAGACAAACGAGCCAAAACTTGCACTGCGCGGGATAGTTAAGGGAACAGTAATGGCGCATGCGACAAAGGGTATCCCGCAGAATATCGAAGGAAGCAACTCCACCTAGGAGCAACACCTGCTCAGCTCGCGTGTGTAGGCTTTGTTACTAGGTGGTGTTGAAGGAAGTCGCACAGCTCGACTGATCATTTCAAACAATGCTGAAAATGTGACAATGGTTTGATTGTCGTCGACCACATCTGGCGTTAACACCGACGTCGGGCGAAATTCAAACCAGATCAGCGGCATGTCGCTTGTTCGTCGAAAGATAAACCTAATTGTTTGTTACTAAGAATATTTGGTTTCCTAACATAAGGCGCGGCCATTGCACGCCATTCGCGCCCCCCCCACCTCCCTCGAGTTCGCGTCCCACAGTCTGAGAAGCACTGCTCTACACTACTGATGCTCGGCGTGCGTGAAGTTGGCACTTTACCCCGATGACACGGCGCTGTTTGTGCCCAGCATGAACGCGGCAGAAGGAGGAGACTCCTTCAACCTGGTTGATCAACCAAATGACGGCTGAAGTACAACCCCGTCAACAGCCAGACGAAGAAGCTGTTGCCTCCACATCTGCCACCACTCATCATTAAAGGAGGCCCTGTCCCATGGAGCAAAACTCGGCCGCTACCTCTCGGCTACCCTGGACCAACGGTTGACAGGGCTGCCGCACATAAAAGGCATCAAGAGCAGAGAATTAGGGCGACTTCGCGCCCTATGTGCTCTGCTTAATCCGTCGTCGTCGCTGCTCCCTGGCCACGGCATCACGCTATACCTAACACTGATCACACGCAGTAGTGGCGTCGGGCAATGTAGCTGAAACCCACATCGGAACGCTACAGAAGGTGCAGAACCAAGAGCTGAAGCTCATCTTGCGCCTGCCATGAAGATACAGTAGTAAACACCTTCTGAAGCAGACTGAGGATGACACAGACGCTAGCCATGCCAGAGGAAAATCCACAAAGGGAGGTACATATACCACATCACATCAACAAGAAGTACCGGAGGGATAGCGAATCAAGCGCTCAACCGGCGCCATATTCAAGCTCAGGAAAAGCTTGTCATGTTTGCGACTACGACGGAATTCCAGCGTGCAAACAGTCGCAGCAAGCCAAAGATGGGACGTTTAAGGACGCTGCTGTTGGGAGCGCACCGCAAGCAGAACACCTGGAACCGATGATGGAGGATTAAGGGCATAGGTATAAATACTGGATCCGATCCACTGTGCAAGCAGTCTCAGGTAGCAGGGGATGAAGATAAAGAGTCATTTTGTGAAAATATCGAGCAAGAACGACGCTTGCATCAGGCAGAATACCTGATACCTCAAGATGTCAGTAATTTTATTGACCACTGGAGTAAAAAGTAAGCACAGGGTGGACAAGATATAAGATCTAAGCCTACTTGAGCTCGACTGCTGTATTAATCCCTGTCTATTTATTACTAGCGAATGTGCTGTAGAGTGTAGTGTCACTGGATAGACGAGCCAAACCACACATAGACTCAGTAATGAACCATTCAGAATCATCTTCTAGCCATTATGTCCGTAATCCATTGTCCCATTCCAGTATATTAGCTGACGAGTCGATGTACATTTTGGCACAAGTGTAGCACTGTGTACGATAGCATAGAACAATTTATGAGTCACCTGACTGTTTCCGGAGCACACAACTCTAGATAATGAATTCTCCCACTCGGTGAAAAGGAACTCGCTATTACAGGTACAGGATCTTGCTGCTCCGGACCTGTACGTCTACCAACTATTTTAGATTGTTTTAGTGAACAGATGAACTTTATGGGTGTACTTGCCTGGCTCAAAAGGGCAGCTTCACCTCAGCCATAATGTAGAAAGAGATGTCTTCTCTTTGAAACCTTCTCAGACCAGTCACAGTGGTCTTTAGTGATTGTTGAGCGACCAAGAATTTACGTGGTGTCAAAGTGGATCTTCATTATGTCTGGACGAGTGCAAGTCGTTATGCGCTGCTGTAAAAGCGTCAGTAATTAAATTTATTTAATTGCATGAGAGATTCCAGCAAATGGCGTAAAGTACTCGGTCTTAAAGAAAAGTATTCTAGCCATTCCCCTGTCAGAGGATAGAGAAAGAATGTTGGCGTGCTTCAATGTTATCTCTGAGACGATTGCGTTAACCTCCCAATGTACACTTTCAATGTTAGGTAAGTTTCATATGACTATTTTGCGAGTGGAGTGGCGATAGGCATTGTATATCAGGCAACTGCAAATTCCTCCTATCTGCCTTCAGTGATAGTGTCCTGAGAACGCTTTTTCACACTGAGAAGCTGCCTTTCCTTCTTGTGTTTGCATGCAGCAGGCCCAAACACACTCATGTATCCTTTGAATATAGTAAAAGTCTCACAACAACTTGTGAATTAATAAAGTAATTTCCTGGTCACCAATCGCCAAGGAATTTTATGTGAACTTTCAAAATAACAATAGCTAATTACTGTACAAGTTGAAGTTCTGCAATTTAAATAATTTTAGAGTTATTCAAAATAACCTAAAACATATTTCTGATACCTTCTCACTGCAATTAACCTCCTGACACGTTAATAAGTTTTTATGAATGCATCAGAGGAGCCGACCCTGCGTTGGCGCTGTGTGGCGAAAAACGTAATGGATTCTGCCTGGAAAGTAATTCATGATGTAGTTTTGTGTCGAGTCATAAGCACGTACATAATGCTTAGGACACAACGTACCAAACAGTTTCAAATGGCTCTGAGCACTAGAACAGCTCGGCCACTCCGGCCGGCACCAAAGAGTTTCTGACGGCTGTTACCTATAGACTGTTTTTCTAGAAACGACACATAGCTACGTGTGACATTGTCGTTTTTCCACATTTCACAGAGCAGCTGATGTAGCGACCAGGTATTTTGTAATCAGAGCCCAACAAAAGTTCTGCAGTAACGTGTTGTAGGATCCTTCCACAAACGGAAGTACCACGAGGCCTTTCTCAGTCAATAGAGCAGCTTTCTTAAACTGCAGTGACAAGTGCGTCGCTCTGTGCTTTGAATTATATGCAGTAAATAATAATAAATCCACTAGAGTTGGATATCTCTTGCTTTCAACTGCTTTTCAGTCTTGGTGACAAATATTTCAGCATGTTACTGCAATAATTATCACCTCAGTGAAAGAAAATTTTGAAATTAATATAGTGCTGGCTTGCAGCTACATATCTGCTGTTCTAATATACATTGGGATCCCCGTCCAGAGTACCGTTGTACCCCACTAGGGGAGACAAAACAAAATGGCGCAGCCTATTTATAAGGCGGAGTACGTATGTGGATTAGCTACACAGATTTAATAAACACGTCGAAAAAGTAAACTTGCATACCAGTAACTAAGTGTTTGCTTGTTTTCAAGTACATTCTTGCATTTTCGGTATTCATTTGAAATCATCACGTCGTAGTACCGTAACACGCCGCTAGAAGATCGTAAACAAAATGGAGCAAGCCACCTCCAAAGTCTACGACAGTGTCAAAGCCAGCCTGCCTAGTGGCCTGAAGTGTTGCATCAGTCGAGGCACGACGGCTAAGCGCTGATTGGCGGCGTAATACCAAACTGTCGCAATCAGGGCAGTGGGCGTAACACTGATTCGTCTGCTGTGAGATAACCGGCTATACGCTAGCAACCGCTATGAGATAGGCAGCCGTTATCTGGAAATATGGTGCGGGCCTGCTATAGGTCGCTGTTGGGACTCCGCCTATATGAGCCTTTGCTGTGGGCTGTTTACATTCAGTCGACAATATCTGCGTCCACAAGCGTGGCAGTGAGTGTCATACTGCATCGTCAGCTGCGAATTTATCAGCAAGGCGTCAGCGACCGCTACACAACTGGCGGCTAAGGTCTACACCGCGCCGCGAGCAGAAATATGGCAGCTCTATGCTACTGCCTTTATCACAACTGGAGTTTCATTCTACAGATAGCTATCATCCGTTTTGCCATTTATATGGATAACATCCATTGAACATAGGATTTCTTTCCGTTGCTTGATTTCTTTTGTGACTTACGTCTCTGCAACAGGCCGTTTTCAATCGGATTTTTGTATTAGGCCAAATACAACAGAAGAGAGACAATTTCAAATAATACTGTACATAGTCTACAAATTAATTCAAAATCGCCACAAACGGATAACATGACGGTTGACAACTTCGTATCCAAAAGAGTTTCGAAGCCAATCTGATCTTTAGTGTTATGCGCGATATGTGCAAGTAACTAACTCTAATTGGGGTAAACAATGTAGCCTCTTTTCGCGACGAGCAGTGTGGTCGCTTTTCCCAATCGGACACCATGTCAGCATTAGTGGTTCTCAGATGAAACTATCAGATCAAGAAAAACGACAAGGGACTACAATAATAGTAGATCATTTGCCATTGATACTGCAAAAAAGTGTTACTCTACCTATAAGCAAGGTAACAAGAATAATATACACACATCAAATAAAGTTTTACATCACCCCAGTTCCCAGAATTCCTGAAGATAGACGTTGACTGTACATGTTGTATCACAGACACAGTCACTTTGACTGTTCAGAGATGTCACTAAACCCGCCCTAATATGTAAACCACCATGAATGAGCATCTCCTATTAGACAGAGGGGGTCCGACAACCGATCAGTTCCAGTCATTCCACCAGGATGGAGGTACACGGCTTGTGTTGTCTGTAGTTCAACTATGCCAAACGGTCAATACCGTCGTTCGATCACGTACGCACTGTTACTTTGTGCCAGAAAGGGCTCTCCACAAGGGAAGTGTCCAGGCGTCTCGGAGTGAACCAAAGCTACTTCACTCCCGACGTCCACTCCGAGGTCCATCTTTGCAGCCACGACACCATGCACCGCGGTACAGATGGTCACAACAATATGCCGAATGGACTGCTGAGGATTGGCATCTCGTTCCCTTTGCCAATGAGTGTCGCATATACCTTCAACCAGACAATCGTCGGAGACGTGTTTGGAGGCAACCCAGTCAGTCTCAACGTGTCCAGCGAGTGCAACAAGGTTGGAGGTTCCCTGATGTTTTGGGGTGGTATTATGTGGGGCTAACGTACGCCGCTGGTGGTCATGGAAGGCGCCGTAACGGCTGTACGATACATGAATGCCATCCTCCGACTGATAGTGCAACCAAATCGGCAGCATATTGCGAGAGCATTCGTCTTCATGGACGACAATTCGCACCCTCATGATCATCTTGTGAATGAATTTCTCCAGGATAACGACATTGCTCTACTAGAGTGGCCAGCATGTTCTCCAGACATGAACCCTATCGATCATGCCTGGGATAGATCGAAAAGGGCTGTTTATGGACGATGTGACCCACCAACCACTCTGAGGGATCTACGCCGAATCGCCGTTGAGGATTGGGACAATCTGGACCAACAGGGCCTTGATGAACTTGTAGATAGCATGTCACGACGAATACAGACATTCATCAATGCAAGAGGACGTGCTACTGGGTATTAGAGTTACCGGTGTGTACAGCAATCAGGACCACCACCTCTGAAGGTCTCGCTGTATGGTGGTACAATATGAAATGTGGGGTTTTCATGAGTAATAAAACTGGCGGAAATGTTATTTATGATGATCCTTATTCCAGTTTTCTGAACAGGTTCCGGAACTCTCTGAACCGAGGTGATGCAAAACGTAGGCCTACCTTACTTAAAACTATTGAAAATCGGTGTAGTTGTTGCTAAAGAACGACGAGACAAGCTTTCTCTGTGACATTCACTTACAAAATGAAGGAATATGTTAGAACTAATGTGAGCATGCTTCGGCAGGCTGCAGCACTCTTCAGGGCAAAAGATATGCTATGATCACATTTCCCGCCCTGGCCACTTTTCCTCAACTTCCCTAGGATTTTGGTAGCCCTTTTTTCAAACGCTTCATGCACAGATTTTCTCACCGGCAAAGAGAGACGTTAGAAAGTGAGAGCATGGTATTCGGAACTCCATGGACACTCAGCGATCTCCTTCAGCAAGAAACCCAAGAAAGTTTTATCGCATTAACACGACACGAAAACCGTCATTTGCGTGTACTGCTTACTTTCTCGTTCAGATGCCTGTCTATAGAACTCACAGCATAGTTGATCTGAAACTTGCTTTCTATATGACTTCCGAAACTTAAAGGATTTTCTTTCCATTGCCATTATTTCTAACCTGTTTGCCAACAACAATTTGTTCATACCCGTCTCATCCACGCGAAATGCCTTGTAAGTGTTAGGTCCTTTACTTGCCAGACGAAGATCTCAAAACCTTTCATTAATAAATTAAGCTTCTTTAACATTAAATGACTGCTTACCAATACACGAATCTACGGAAGTTAAGCAATTCGAAGAAAGTAATCGGAAGCAAAACAATGTCACGGAAGAGTTACATGACCTCAAGGAAAGTAGAGATGTAAAAAGCATTGACAACACACGGGAACAGACGCACCTATCTACTTGAGTGCACCTCACTTCAGCACTTAGATGCAGTCCTTCTACAATTTGAAAAATAGTTAGTTTGTAATAGTTCCACAATGAGAAAAAGAAACAGTTTCCCACTCCGAGCGTCTTACTCGCATTGAGTACTTCCACGGTTTGTCTGTTTCGAAGGAAGTGTTCAAATACTAGTCGTATCACTAAGCATTAGGTTATGCATCATGATATCGCGACCTTTATGTGCTCAGTACCTTGGTTCAAAAAATGGTTCAAATGACTCTGAGCATTATGGGACTTAACAGCTGAGGTCATAATGTAACCTCCCCCTCGCTCATCGACCTTAATGACAGTGAAAAATTAAACCACGTGTACCCAATGGAAATTTGGGAAAAGCAATCGTCACCGAAGTTAATTTGTCGGTAAAGAGGGAGGAAAGGGTTGCATCTCTATGAAAGGAAAAATGCAAATGAAACTGGTGGATATTAATTTTGAAAAGGGGTAAAGTTAATAAAGAAAGTAAATGTGCGGTCGTCACGTTAACAATTCATTGGCGCTAATTAGATATTTGAGATTTGGGGGAAATTATGGTCGCCAGTCCTAAGGACAATTACTATAGTAACTGAAAAAGAAAGGTTATTACACATATAATTAGCACTAGAAGCGTGGCAACTGAAGGTTGACACGTGTAGTGGGAAAACTGAAAGTTTGTCAGAAGTAATAAATTTCGCTACTCTCTGACTTAATTTAGCAAAAGAATGAATAAAACCGGAAAATCGAAAGTTAATTTAATGGCTAAGGTTAATAGTGAGCTTTCTTTCTGAAGCACATCGAAATTCAGTAAGATACGGTTAGTCTTGGACTACCTCAACAATCATTTCAAAAGCTACTTGAATCTACGCAATTTAGAAATAAGAGATTTAATTTTGAACTTGAATTAAATGATTATGAACAATTAACAATAGTAAAATTTAGTACATATCAAGCTGAGCTGCCGTCACAGGTAAGCTAAAATACGGTAACAAAACTCGCACTCTTAATTTGTGCTTGTGTAATTTAAATATTGTAGCCAGCTATGAATACCTTAACTGAATTTGAAATTAAAGCAGTGAAATCGAATGATGCTGGCGTTTGAATTTCAACGACACTCGGGTTCATTCCGGAAAAGGAAGGGACCCTGCTTGGTAATGCAATTGGGACAATGAGCAACAAAGGTTCATGCTACGTTGCTGTAATTTTGTGATTTGAACAGTTTGAAAAGCTGTGGTCTGCCATACAGTTCTAAAACTTTACGTGCTTCCAGTCTTCCTTGTTGGTTGATTGAAGGTTTGAAGCCGTCGATCGAGGAGGTGGCGACAGTCACTCATTGTCGGCCGTCGCTGTTGCAGAAGCTGGATGTTGGCGCACCTTCTTCTCGACACGGTCACCAGGCGAAACGGGCTCTTGATGTGCGCCAGCTAATGCTTCCCGTCCGCGACACCGTGTCAGAAGTCGAGCGCTATTACATGCTGCCCAACTCCGAAAGCGCGGCAACTCGCGGCAGCGTCACACAACACACCTGCTCCACTGCCGTACTCCCGCCAGACTCCCTCTGCCCGCGCTCCATGCGGCAGAGTTAACACTACCAAAGATCCTAAACACTTTGTTTCTCCACACGACCTATCGACGTAATCGTTCGATAGCATAGTTTTCCCTAGGCCAGACCCAGCGTATAAATACAAATAATATTCACAAAACATACGAATTATAAATCGACATAAATGCATATATATACAAATAGTAAGACAATTACAATATACAAAGACACAGAAATGTTATATCTTCAGTTAACAAAATAAGGAAAAAAAATTATAGTACGATAGATGGAAATAGAAGGATATGCATTTCCGGCGTTACAATCAGTCCCCTAAAACTTAAAACTACTTAAACCTAACTAACCTAAGGACATTACAGACATCCATACCTGAGGCAGGATTCGAACCTGCGACCGTAGTGGTCGCGCGATTCCAGACTGAAGCGCCTAGAAGCGCTCGGCCACCACGGCCGGCCTCAGTACCTTGGTCTTTAGCGTCCATACTAAAATAAATAAATAATATTGTGGTTAATAACGGTAAAACTCTCAGACTGTCACCTGAAATAAATGTAAACTACCTGGTTAAAAATATCCGGACACACCTATGCTATGCAGATTTGAGCACTAGATGTCGCGAGAGTCTGACCCGCCAGTATAAAGGGCAGGGGAGGGGGGAGGAGGGGGCGGCGGGGTAGGTCTATTGTGTCTTCGATAGAGAAGCAGTAACAATAGATTGGGTCGGTCAGCAGAGCTCAGTGACTTCGAGCATGGAATAGTCAGTGGCTTCTACCAAAGTAACGAATCCGTAATGGACATTTCAGCCGTTCTAAAGCTGCCGCATTCGACTATTGGTAATGTGATTGTGAATCGGAAACGCGAGGGAACAACCACAGCTAAATCAAGTACAGGCAGAACTCATACACAGGTGGACAGGGACCGCCGAGCACTGCTGAGGGTGATTCTAATGAACTGCCTGCAGTCAGCAGACGGATTCACTCGTGAGTTCCAAAGTACTGCCAGCTGTCCAGATAGCACAAAGACTGTGCGTCCGGAGATAAAGGAATGGAGTGTAATCGTGGAGCAGCTCCTCGTAATCCATACATTCCCATAGTCGGTACAGAGCGACTCTTGAGATGGTATACAGAGCGACGCCACTGGACTTCGGGTGACTGGAAACGAGTGATTTAGGGTGATGAAATACGCTATACTCTGTGGAAATCCGATGGAAATGTTAGGGTTGGACGCATGTTTGGAGAGCATTACCTGCCATCATAAGTGGATGGTAGTAAGAAAGATGGCGAAATTCTGTATCAGACGCACGTGACTCGTTGGAAAGAAATTCTCACTGACCGCAGGGCTTTTATATTCCTTACAGCAGGGATGGGGAAATGTGCTACTGTTCGCGCGGGCCCCCGTGAGTGCCCACACCGCGTGCCAGCGGGCACTGAGCCAGCAGTTCCCCATTTAGCTGTCTTCTAACACCGCCCGTTTGTTACCGGTACGCTCACGGCATAAAGGGCCTGTTTACTTCGTATCGGTTGTCGGTTCGAAGTCTCTTTGGCATTCACGATGGGACAAAATTAGTGAGAGGAAAATGGCTGCGGAGGAGTTAATGTTCTCAAAACTAAAATCGGTCAAATCCCTACACTTCAGTGCACTGTTGGAAGAAGATGACTGTTTTGTTGGAACACAAACCGGCCCATAGTGTCTATTTTGTAATGCTATTTTACGGGCGTGGAAGAAGTACAACGTGAAGCGATGTTTTCAACTCCTTCATTAAAAATTCGTGATCACTTTCCAGACTGAGGATAGGAATGCCAAACATCCCGAGCTAAAAATGGAGAGAGAGGAAGAAGAACGTTCCTATTGATATAAGTCATTTCATGAAAACGTAACGATGTTATTTATAAAGCATTATGTGGTTCTTAGCTCGATTTTACCTCCTCCTCGTAATGTATCTGAAGGGAGAGAACCATATCATCCACAATGATGGTGCCATGAGAGTGAGCTATCATAAAGATCTTAATAGAAACAAAACGATGCCTCCCTTCAGCGATGGATACTTTGTCAAAAAGTGTTTTGTTGCTGCCGCAATTATCTTGTGTCCAGGGATTTTTCTGGTTTTGGAAACACTTCCTCTTTATCGGAGAACAGTTTGCAGTTGCATCGAAAAAATGGCAAATATGGAAACGCAACTGAAAGACAAAACAAAACATATCTTTTTCTCTCTTTGGCTTTGGATGAAAACATGGATGTAACGGTTATTGCTCAGTCTGCTGTATTTGTGAGAGGCGTTGACGCTGAGTTCAACTTGGTGGAGGAACTCCTTGATTATGTGTCAGTAGACGATGCAGCTACGGCCGACGACATATTTTCTTGCTTAGAAAACATTATTGACAAAATTACCTTAGTTGGGAAAAACTATATTTGATTGGAACAGATGGAGCTACTGCAATGATTGATCAAACACAATACACACGATATATTGTGTCGTAAGTATTGCTGTGCTGTGCTGTAATAATTACAATGCAAAGAATACGAACGTAACTACAAACTTGAGTGTCACCTGCCGATCGTGTATTATCGGCAGTCTTCAGTCCCGTTCGTGAGTAGAGAATGCGTGCTGTGCGCATCTTGCCAGCACGGCGACACAAATGCCCACGTTGCCCGCGGGCAGCCTCGTGCCAAGCCCTGTCTTACAGCCACTCTTCCTTCAATAAGAAAATGAATTTGTGACTTTACAATGACAACAGCTGCAAAGCGATAGCACATTTTTTTCTGCAGACTAACCTTGTAAGCTACCTTGAATGCCGTCAGCTCCCTCGTTTTCCTCGATTATGACGCGCCCTTGTACCCAGCAGTGCGTCACTTCCTCCTCCTTTTGTAGCAGGAGAATGTCCCTGAGTTCTTCCCCACTCAAGCTTGGACTAGGTATATGTGTGAGTTTTCTTTTCACTCTGATAGACGTTTTGCGAGTAATATGAGCCGTGCAAACCGCGCCGAGAGTCATCTGGCCGGCAGTGTGCTAGCGTGGGACCGGAACACAGAGAGTCACACTTTGTAGTTTAGATCTCTCGTGTAAACGGCAATCTCCATATTTCAAGAGCTACACGTCGTAGGTCTCAAACAAAACAAACTATACCTTCATTTTGAGGAGTGCTGAGGGTAGTCAGTAGCTGCTTAGCGACCATATTGCGTCCAGATTTTCTGCCGTATTTCACACAGTACTGAAATGTTCTTAGAAGCTGCTCGCGGAAGTGCGACTTTCTGAGGGTTCTTATGTCGGGTTCTGTTGATCACTGAGATAAAGGTCAAGTATTCTGAATAGCCCTGAGTCTAGCAACCATTTATATACCTACAGAAGGAATGGACGTACTGTAGATATCCTATGGTAAAGGGCAAAGATTTAAACACTACACACTTCCTCCAGCCCAGGCAATTCGAGCGTATCAGCTGGTTCTCTTGCATTACTTGTTGTTTAGGGAGGACCTCAGACGATTTATGAAAGGACCATGCTCGGTTCGTGTGAATATCCCGAGAAACCATGATTTATGAGTACAAAAGTACCAATAGTGGGATGGCCACTTCCGTAATTTCTATTCATGGAAAATTTTCGGAATTTTTGCCATCTACTCTTAAGATGATATTCTCGAGGAACTTGGAATCTTTAGCATTACCTGTTGGTGAGATCCAGAGGTTCAAAGTTAGAGTATTTATGAAGAAAACTGCAGAAACTGGTTTTTAGGGTTTTTTCAGTGTCAGCAGCAATTATACAAATACCGAACACAGCAGATAGCGCAGATATTAACTGTACACATGAAGACATTTATCTAAAAACGCCTTTTTCCGTTTCGAAAATCCGAATCCCTTATCAGATACACCAGAAAAACCACGATTTTTGGGGAACAAAAGTACGAATTGTAGTTATGGACTGTTCTATAATTGATAGCCAACTTATGGAAATTCGTCGAAACTTTTTCCATCTGTTCTCAAGATGACGTTCTGGGAAAACTCTGAAAATTTTCTCGATATCATTTTCTGTTACCGAGATTCAAATGTTCACAATTACGGAAATTTTGGAAGCAATATCCGATTTGAGGAGTAAGTGTAGTTTTAACTGACCTGGCGAACACATTGCGGGACGTTGGTGCTGTCACCAAACCATGTTTCAGTCAGCATATTTTACCCAACAAAACTTTTGACTTGGTATCTCTGTGTAATGGACCTTCACACGTATACAAATATGCCCAAAGTGAGCACAGTATCCAGAAAAAAATGTAAAGAAAACTGTTTCGTGTTAACCTTACATTATGTGTATGTATTTGTAGTTTGTATGTGTCAAAGTAAACAGACGTGTCTAAGTATATAAACAGAATGTCAAGACTTTACTGGCCTATAGAATTCGTTTTTATAAGCAACACACTCTGCTGTAGCAGAGAAAAGAAGAGATCCGCGGAAAAATGCTCCTGTCGGAGTACAGAAAAGGCGAATATGTTCCTCCTTAAAAGACTCTCTCAGATAAGTGGGGAACCAGCTACCTCAATCCTCTTTCCACCTCAATCACCAAAAATTTGGCCAGCGTACAGATTCGGGCTTATTGCGCTGAAAGAGTAGCATAGAGGCAGTGACGGTGGAACAGAGAGGAGACAGTGATTGTGGAAGAGAGAAAGAGACCGCGAAAGAGAAAGAGAGATGGATGAAGACAATAGAAGTGGCAGGGAAATAGAGAGGAGCTATTGATGGTCAGTGAGAGACAGTGGCCCTGAAAGAGAAAGAGAGATAGATGCGGACAGAAGAAGTGGGGGTAAAAGAGAGGGGAAAATGTGGAAATGAAAAATAAAGAATTATGCAGACAATAAATAGGTCTGTGGAGTCTGAACCCTCCTAGACCAGCGAAGTTTAAGATGTAAATATAGGGGTGTACGCATTTTGCACCGACATTTTAAACACGTGAGTATAAGGTAAAAAGTGAGTTGGTCTCACCAGAATTTTTGAGCTGCCGAATGAAGACACAGGCAGTGGGGATGGGAGACAAAAGAAGGCAATGAAAGCGAGAGAGGAGCCAGTGTCAATGGGATATGCTGTGAGTCAGTGGGAGAAAAAGGAGACAGTAGGAGAGAGACATATATAGACAGTGGCACTGAGAGGGAGATTCTGAGTACGAAGGCTTCAATGTGAAGTGAGACTGCCGATCGTGGTGGCCACGTGGTTCTAGGCGCTGCAGTCCGGAACCGCGGGGCTGCTACAGTCGCAGGTTCGAATCCTGCCTCGGGCATGGGTGTGTGTGATGTCATTAGGTTAGTTCGGTATAAGTAGTTCTAAGTTCTAGGGGACTGATGACCTCAGATGTTAAGTCCCATAGTGCTCAGAGCCATTTGAACCATTTTTTTGAAGTGAGACTGAGTAAAAGGATTTAAAATTCTGTCTTAAGAGAGCGCGAATATGTTCGCACATTAACACTTTTGTTAAGGAGGCGGAATGAATATTGAGGCAGCTGTTCCTCACCTCTCAGTCAGAGTCTTTTAAAGAGGAACATATTCACTTTTTTTTTCCGACTGGAGCATTATTCCGCTATTAGGTTTTGGCATACTCATGCCCACATTAAATGAAAGTACTCCCGAAACAGTGTGTTTTGACCCACAGCCATGAGTCGTTGCAACAGAATGTTTCTGAGAGAAGAAATCGCCTATTTTACCTTCTACACGAACATGAGGAGCTGTTAGCCTGTTTCGAAATTTCTAGACTTACACAGTACAACGCCGCAACAAACTTATAAAAACATCGTGGACATGCTACACTGAATTAATAAATGAAAGGAAATTGTCACGGAGGAGACTCGATCCTTCATTAGCCTAGATGACAGGCAGAAGAATTCTCCACAGCGTAACATAGACGTCGTGACCAGTTTCTCGAAAAACGTGTGCTGGCATTGTCGGGACAGTTGAGATTACTGTCGTGATGTATAAGCACGGTGAAGTGACTATGTTTCTGCCAGCCATAGCTGCAGGTGCGTAATAAAGCATGTTTCCCAGTCATTCGGCAGAGTAATTTTGAATTTCGCGTTAAAACTATAGGTTTACAGTGAACAGTTTCATGAACCATTATAGGTCCTGATTGTAGTATTTGAGTGTTTAAGGTGTGGCACTGCATCCTGCCATTACCGAATAATCCATTAAGACTTATCCTTTACAACATGCACACATCAGCTAAAAATATGTCGCTTATGTATTATAATTTTAGGAGTCATAACTAGAAAAGAATTCATGATCACGTGATCAACAACATCTGAGCTAGTATTATATCCCCGTAGACAAAATAGTGCTTACAGCCGAATAACGTCAACAATATACCCCCACAGCAATCCATGCATGAGCACGTAACTTTTACCACTGGCTTTGGCACTTAGTGTTTACGTTTGGAGGAAGAAGTATAGTTAGTAGTTACCCTAGCTGGATTGGGGCTCTGTATTATAGCTGGATAGTAAAATAAAAGAAGCAAGCCACACTTATTGATAAAAGCAATAAGGGCATATATACAGTTGTAAATTTACATATTTTCATGGAAAAACATGTTTCGTATGAAAGAATAATGAAGAAACGGAAAAAGTGTCAATTTTAAGATGCCACGATATCATAGGAGAAGAAGGCGTACGCGCCTTACAGTTTATAAAGCAATAGGCAATATTCCTATTAATACCGAGAACTATGTAGGTGCACAAGTTGTCCCGCATGGTCCATCAGTGTCCTGTGGTAGGGTGCTTAACTTTACCCTTAGTAACAATCATACCTTGTAGCATACTAACGGCTGGGTAACCGTAGCCCTCGTCCGTGGACCTAAAGTCGATAAAGTTGCAGGGCTAGAAAGCTGTAACAGCCGTGACGTCATGGCTTATCGGACATCTCGCATCGCAAAGGTCTACAATAGAGATATGGGTAAATCATTTTACTTGTCGTCGACGCCGTTGGTTCTGAGGACTAGGAATCATCGTACAATAAATGAATCTGAATCTGCATCAGTTTGGGTAAAAGATATTGACAATTGTAAAAAAAATGAAACTCGTGGGTGATCTCACTCCGAATACGACACGATCGTACAGGATATCTAAATTTATACTTAAGAAGTAGAGGAAATATATAGGGCCATATGCAGTAGAAAATGCCTGGTGATCTCTTAGATTTTTCCTAGAAAGTTACAAGGAAGGGAGAAGTATCATAATTGAATGAGAGATATGTGCTGAAGTCTGAGAGAGAGAGAGAGAGAGAGAGAGAGAGAGAGAGAGAGAGCTGTGTGTGTGTGTGTGTGTGTGTGTGTGTGTGTGTGTGTGTGTGTGTGTGTGTGTGTGCGTGTGTGTGTCTGAGTCTCGTTATTTTTTTAGAGCGAGAGACATACACAGATAATTAGAAAAAAAAATCAGTAGACACATAGGGAAATCGGTAGAGACTGCTACCGTAGATATAGCAGAGGTTATTCTGAATACGATGGTATTCTCCTCGAAACAAATGGGTGCTGCCAATCATGTCTATTTGGAGTAAAAAATAATATTTCGGTGCTATGTAAAGTGGTATGATTCCAGGAGGGATCACATGAAGCACATACACTACGTGATTAAAAGTATCCGGACAACCCCAAAAACACGTTTTTCATATTAGCTGCATTGTGCTGCTCGTAAGTCACACATTACGCCTGTAAATGTCAAACGACGCCTCGCTTGGTATAAGTAGCGTAAATATTCGACGATTGAACAGTGGAAAAACGTTGTGTGGAATGACGAATCACGGTACACAATGTTGCTATCCGATGGCAGGGTGTAAGTATGGTAAATGCTGGGTGAACGTCGTCTGCCAGCGTGTGTAGTGCCAGCTGTTAAATTCGGAGGCGGTGGTGTTATGGTGCGGTCGTGTTTTTCATGGAGGGATTGGTACCCCTTGTTGGTTTGCGTGGCACTATCACAGCACAGGTCTGCATTGATTTTTTAAGGACGTTCTTGCTTCCCGCTATTGAAGAGCAATTCGGGGATGGCGATTGCATCTTTCAATACAATCGAGCACCTGTTCATAACGCACAGCCTGAGGATGGGTGGTTACACATCCCTGTAATGGACTAGCCTGCACAGAGACCTGACCTGGATCCTACAGAACACCTCTGGTATGTTTTGGAACGCCGACTTCTTGCCAGGTCTCAGCGACCGTCATCGATACCTCTCCTCAGTGCAGCACTGCGTGAAGAATGGGCTGCCATTCCCCAAGAAACCTTCCACCACCGGACTGAACGTATGCCTGCGAGGGTGGAAGCTGTCATCAGGGCTGAGGGTGGGCCAACAGCATATTGAATTCCAGTCTTACCGATGGAGGGCGCCACGAACTTGTAAGTTATTTTCAGCCAGGTATCGGGATACTTTTCATGACATAGTGTATATTGACGCTTCTATTACAGTTGGAATCACGAGATTTTTGCATGGGTGACATACATGACCTACGTCAGAAGCTAGTACTATTGCACAGCATCTTCTCTAACTTTTTACGATTTGTCTTGTTTTAATCATTTTTTCGATTTTTCTCTCTTGCAATATCAGTTACAGCAAATTTACTACTTCCGACACACATACAACTGAGCATTATGGAGGAGAGTGAACACATGTTGGCGAGAGAGAGACGACCGAAGATGCAGTTAGCACTGATACGTCAACATCATGACTTCCTTTGATGTCGGCTCTGCGTGAACTGGGCACTGCTCGGTGCTCGGCTTAAGTTTCTTTTTACTGTTGGCCGAGCGGCCTCTGCACATTACTTGGGCGGGGGAGGAATTCTGAACATTAAATAGACGGACAAACAGGTCGTTGATTGCTCCCCACTTATCAGTTTATGGAGGACGTTTTCCCACGTTTGCCATTAGCCAATGTCCGCGCTTTCAAGCTGTTTTGGTTGTTAACTGAAGATAGCTATTTGATTTACGTCGAATATGCCATTGTGAAAGTCCATTGAAGCCCTGCGGTGGTCTCATGAATCAAGAAAAATTGGTGGTGATTGTACTGTTATAATGTATGTGCAGCCAGTTTTTTCTAGCAATCATTGTATGTGATGTTCACAATCTGAATCCCGTTGTTGACACCTTAAGAACATTTGAGTCTATGGAGGATCGGATTACTGACAGATTTTGCGCGATCTCTGCAGCTCTCCAAGGTCCCTTTATATTCTATAGCGAGAGAGATGTCATAGCCTCTGTGATTTAATGACTTTGTATGTAGGAATAGTTTGTTTTTGCTGCACTGTGGTCATTGCTCTGTTTTATTTGCCTGTGTTAAGGGCGTATGTACTTCAGATAATTTCTGTATCTACTTACAAGTCTTATAGTGACGTCGCACACTAACATTGTGAGATTAACATGTTTTTATATTCTATGACGGAGTGCTGAAAGGTAATGTCTCTAAATTTCTTATTATGTTCTCTATATCTGTTCAGGCATTACATGCCATACACATTACTCAATCGACTGTCCTGAATCGCTTATACAAGTTGCAACCCTCAGCCGCTACAGGACTCCGAATCGTAGCATGTAACGTGGCATTATACAAGGTAACTATATCGTTGTGAGAGAAACAGATCGCTATATTCAGGTTCTACGAATTCGAAGAGTCCGTTCATACGTGGCGCACACTACCTACAGCATGACAGTGCCAGGCCACAGACGAACGCTACGACATCTACAACAGTCTGGCACCTTGGGTTCACTGTCATCGGTCATCCTCCATACAGTCTGGACTTGGCCCCATCCGATTTTTATCTGTCTCCAAAACTTCAGAAACATCTTCGAGGACTTAACTTTCATAGTGATGAAGTGGCACAAGCAGAGGTGGGGTTGTGGCACCACAAACAATGGCGAACAGTGACGATATCAACAAACCTGATCCTCGTTGCAAGAAATGTGTTCGTCGACAGGTTGACTATGTTGAGAAATAAATACGTATGCACGAAGAATACAGATGCAAAACGTTAATTAACTCTGTCTTATTAAAAAGCTTCAAGAGTTTTCACATAAAAAAATCAGAATCATTACTTTTCAGCAGACCCACGTACCTATGAGCCCAGTACCGCTGCACTGTAACGGTACCTCGCGCGAAGATACGCAGTGGTGCTCCGCCATTGCTCATGATACCTCTCCATACTATAACTCTTGGCCATATCGATGATGTTCATGAACATTTTGTGGTGTGTAACGTGTTTCTCTCTCTCTCTCCGTAGTAACTGATGGCCAGAGTAGCTTTCCATAGTGAAACCGGAATAGTTGCACAACATCCCTCTAACCACTGTTGCTGACTATAGCATCCCCAGTGCCATATTACGAAAAGACTTTAAATTATTTATAAAGAAGACATTCATAATTTGTAAGAGATTTTTTTAATCATGTAGCCGTAAAATAATAATTTCTCTGTGTAGGTTTAGATTGCAAAGAAATAATTTATGACAGAATGATCTAAAGAGACGACAAGATACGCTCTCTTGTTAATTTTTTAGTCGACTTCACTTCTTCGCTTGTCTTGAATGTGTCTAGAGGGACATCTTGTGTGTGCTGACGAATGTAAGCATATTTGTATGAGTTAAGCATATAATATACTGATTTAATATTATTGTTCACTTTTAATTTGTAAGAGGTGATCCCGATTTCATGTCCGCCTTCCTTGAATTAACCTGCATTCAAGTAATTTACAGCTCAACAATCGCAGCGGCCGATGCAGCCAACGACGCCATTACGTGGCGATATTAACTTATGAAAAATTAGCGGAAGCGGAAAACTCGCCCGCTATTAGCATAATATTAATTTTTCTCCACAGCCGCACGAAGTTGCAGAAATACTTAGGTTTAAGATTCTTATTTTCAGTAGCATAGCCGAGACCCAGAGCCAGGACTCTGACTACAATACAATGGTTAACGGAGGTAAGAAAAATACTCTCGCGCGTGTGTGGGCCGCAATTGTAATTAATAACTAAAGATCTTTTGCTTTAACGTCAACTGACTAGCCGAGGAAATTTATATGAAAAGTTTATTACATTGTTCAACTTAAATATCATTTTTATGAAGGCCCGCCACGTAAGTCGGCAACAATCAAAAAATAACAATAACAATAATAATATATACATTAAATTACGACGGCCGACGGACGCGAGATTGGCGCCGCAACTTTGGGGCCCGATTAATATGATTCTATTGTAATGAATGTAATTATGTATGTGTCTAATTGTTGTAAAATATTAATGCTTGTATGAATTCTTTTACATGTACAACAACAAAACCACACCCTGGGGAGATCTGGAGAGGAAAAAGTGTAGAAAAGAAAAAGGATTGCGAGAAAGAAAAATAAGTAAGGTAAGGCCTATTGTGCAAGCATCCTGTGTAGCTCTGTGCGGAATATCGAACCCATGTGCACATGAGATACCTTCGGTGTTTTGTGTATTTATGTGTTTATTTTTGGAGCGATAATTATTCGTTTTGTGTATTTATGTGTTTATTTTTTGGAGGGGATAATTAATCGTGTGTGTATCAGTGTTAAAGATTTGTCAGTGGCTTAAAGTGAATTTAGTATGGGTAAGATAGGACAACCTAAAGCATTCGTACCAGAAGAACAAAATTCTGTTAATATGGAAAGTGAGGATCATTTGCAATACGTAAACGAATCCCAAGCCACCGCCTCGGATAACATAATTTCCGGAGCGGGGGGCGAGGATCTGTGGACGGTGAATGACGCTCCACAGCAGAATGGGAATAGAGTAACAACTCCACTGCCTGGGCAGGGGGGCCAATCGAGTGCTAGATTAAGCGGGGCACCAGTATGCTCACCGATTGCAGACCCATTTGCAGAATTTCTGCGCAGGTTAGAAGAAAGAGATAGGGAAAGAGATCAGAAACTGGCTCAGATGCTCCATGAGCAAGAGCAACAAAGAGAACTGAAAGAAAGGGAAAAGGAAAGAATGTCAGAACAGAGGGAAAAACAAAGAGACGAAAAACTGGCTCAGATGCTACGTGAGCAAGAGCAGCGCAATGAAGCGAAACTAGATAGGATCCAAAGCGAACTAGCCGAGATGCGGGATGCGTGCAAAGAGATCCCCGATCTTGTGCAAAGCTTAGCCGGAGAGATGCAAAAATTACAGATATCGCAGGCTAGGCTTGAAGACAATGTCCAGACTTTATCCAACCGCGTGGATAATGTGGAGATAGATGCACGGAAAAGTATTGACGCATATTTGGAAGTGCAAGCTCAAAAAGTAGAAAAAGAATTAAATGAATGGCTAGAAGTAAAGGATCGCGAGATATCTGCAAAGATTGAAAGCGACGTAAAAACAGCTGTAGAACAAGCGACTGCGGCCGCGAGTGTAAATATTGACGCTAGTGCTGCCGCACTACATGCCGAATTAACACAGATTAAGTCCCGTGTGACTGCGGAGTTGCCAAATTGGCAACAGGAGGTCGCGCGGAGACTGTCTGCGTTGGAAAGCAATGTAAACAGTGGCGGACAGATCATGAATCAGACTCCGCGTACTGATTACTATAATAACGCTGACGGTAGCCAGGGTGCGAGTGCGCAACCGCAACCTAATGCGAATTATGAGCACGAACAACATGCGATACCGTGCAGCGTACATCACGAAGTGATGAATGTCCCAGAATGTAGCAATCAGATATGCAAAAAGGAGGACAATGTAATAAAACACAGGACATTCCAACCCTTCAATAGCGAAAAACGAAATGTCCATCCTGTTGTATTTATTAAGAGCTTCAGGAATGTGTTTCCCAGGACATGGACGGAAAGACAAAGAATACAGTTCGTGGTCTCCTTTACTCAAGGTGACGCGGCACTGTGGGCCACCGACGTGTCCGAAAAATGTCTAACGATGCAACAGTTTGAAGGTGCATTCTTGCAAAAATTCTGGTCCGATAGCGTCCAAGAAAGACTACGAAAGGAGTTGTACAGTTCAGAAATGTACAATCCTAAGATGGGAACGTTACGCAAATATTTCGAAAAGTATATAAACAAAACCAGGTACTGGGACGAGCCAATGTCCGATCGTGACATAATCAGATTAATAAAAATGAAGTTGCCCAGTGAAATTAAAAGATATTTCATCAATGTGCCGGAATACGATATAGAACAATTCATGGAAATAGTGGATTCTGTTGACCTATTGATCGAAGATATGAAAACCGAAAACAAGTGGAACCATGCAAGCTGTAATCAACAAAAAGCCGATTACAATAGCAGCCACAGTAACGGTAGTAACTTAGTACCAAATGGTAACGGGAATAGGCAAGAGCACCGGCAACAGAATCGAGGCACAAACAATGGCAATGGTTATAACGGGAACGGTTGTGATCGTCAAAATCGAAAGAGACATCATGATGGACGCATGAGTAATGGATATAATGGTAACGGCAATCCGCAATGGCGGAACAACCGAAACCAGTGGCGTGGTCGTAACGAACCGACACCACAGTGGCAACAAAACACAGCGCCACAATGGAACGCCAACCCAGGTCCATCACAGAACATGTCAGGAAGTTACAACCGACCACCACAAAACCAGAGCCATACACAATATCAAAATACACCATCGGGGAGGCAGGGCGGCCAACTCAACAGTAGCAACAACAACAACCAGAACCACAATGTGAGGTTAGTGGAAGTGACAGACAACTGTCAACCCACTAATGCTCATCCGTTAAACTAAAGACAGCCACAATACGCTCTCCGTTGTTGGCTGCAGGATGGTGTAGTGAGGGCACATTCACGGATGACAGCCATAAACTTTGTATGCTGAGATACAATGAAGGAACAAAAATAGAAAAGGAACTTGTAGACATACCGCAGACATGTAACCGAACCGACAAAAGTGTTGTGCAGGCTATATTGCAAGCAGATATGTATGGAGCACCAATACAGATAATAGTCGATACCGGTGCGTCAACCAATGTCATGAGTGCAAATTTTTACAAGTACTTGAGTCAAAATTATAGAATACCCGTATTGCCAGTGAAGAATTGTCGTGTTACAGGTGCAATAGGTGCACAATCTCATATCATAAAGCACCAGGTGCAAGTCGAGTTTACGGTAGGAAATGAAGCAATGAAAAGCTCGTTCCTAGTAGTTAAGGGATTAGGTGTTGCTTGCATCCTGGGGATGGAATTTTTACGCCAGAGGGACGCAAAAATCGACCTCTTGTGCGGGGAAGTAAGCCTTATGAATGAGGATAGACGTGTAGTTTTGCCGTTGTTGAGGACACGGGAAGTGCACGGTAAATATTGCCGGAGCTTTGAAACGAGATTCGAAGGAATACAGGTAATGAATTTATATTCTGACTTAAGTACAAGACAAGTATATTATAAAGAATTTATTACTGAAGATAAAGAGGAAAAAAGGAAACTGATAGCCATGAAAGTTAGGGAGTCAGAACATTTGACTGAAGCACAACAAAACGAATTGACTCAGCTACTTACAGATTATGAGAATGTGCTTTCGGAAAAACCCGGTGTTATCGAGGGCTACACCTATAACATCGAAGTGGTACCTCACGATACTTTCTGTCACGCAGACTACATCATCCCGTGGTCAAAGAAGGAGGCAATTACGAAGGAAACAAGAAAAATACATACAAAGACTTAAAGAAGTTCGCTCAGTAGAGCAACGTTTACATATATGAGTAGTAGGTTAAGTTTATAGTGTATTTTTTCTGTGTGTACATGTTCCGATTTTAGTGTGATATTTAAAAACAATGATGCACACAAGATTAGTGCGATTCAATTTTGTAGATGTTAAGGAATAATAGTAGTTTTAAACAATTGCATTTTGAAAAAAAAAAAATGAACGTAGGTTTAAGACTATGTTAAAAATTTCATGTTAAAAAAAAATATATATATATATATATATATATTTAAAAAAGAGAAAATTCAATAGCATGTAACGATGAAAGAATTTTTCATTAGTGTGTCATGAATATTTTTGAACTGTAGTAGTAACGCAACTTATGAAATTTAATATTATAGTGTATATGTTGTTCTATGTATTTATGTCTATACCGATCTTGAAATATGCTCAAGCATAATTTACTTAACAATGTGAGTGCAGGGTGTACATCACCCAAGGTACCTCATGTGTTGTGGACAAGGTACAAAGCAAATCAGTAAACGCGACTACCGCTAAGCACTGTTAAAATATATTGCCATCTGCTAAGACAGAGATTTGCACGAATTTGTAGTGTAAACAAAAGTCACAAATCTAACACTAATCTAGGAACTTGCACGCTAGGCCTAGATTATAAAATGTGTACAATAATGCGAGAGGCAAAGTTTTGTAAAGTCAAGCCTGGCTCTGGAGGGCAAGTACGCAATGAGTGGGCAGACATGACATGGGGAGTTACCTCAGATGAGACGGAAATACAATTGTATAGTCAAAAAATCTGAAGGCAAGTACGACTCTAAGTGGAAAATAAAAAGAGATAATTAGTGCGAGAGACTGGTAAAATCCAGCACTAGCCAAAATCCAGTTCAGACTGAATGAAATACATTAGTGTTTGTGAACTAATCGAAACAGTTACTTTAAGCAGTGTGAAAAACTGTGAAGGTGAAACTGTGATATGGACAGTGAGGTGCTAGTATTGAACGTTCAACAGCGGTGAGGACGCCAAACGCCAATATTACGCACGAAAAACTGTGAATTTGCCTATAAATGTGAACTGTTAACGTGAAGTGAACCCACAGTCAATATTTTTGGGACAGACTGTAGTTTCAGTGAGCACAATAATGCGAGATTGGAATGCGATGCGTGGACTGTTGCAAAACAGCGACCGCAGAAACGGCGAATGTTTGTGCTAAGCTCGTATTGGGACACTCACCAGTGCCTGCGAGTGCGGCGAAAACATAAATAATTTTATCAAGACAAAAACTGACGTATGATGGAAACAGTATTGCATCAAAACTGCATTCACGGGAGAAGGTCCATGTCATGTATTCTGCAAGACAGTGCTGGCTTGACACTCGGAAACTGGCGAAAACTTAACAACTTCTGCCGCACTAATAAATTCTTCCTTCCCACTAGCGTAACCATCTGCGGCGGGAAACAAATATTACGTTGGTTGTGTGTATGTTTCATGTACTACGTCGGAGATGCGTAGCAGAGCTGACTCCTGCCAACAAGAGCGGGGGGCGGATATCATCCCACTCCGCCACACCCGGCCGAGACAGAAGCGCATCGCCAACGGTGCAGCAGATCAGCTGATTCTGACGTTCCGCGACGGCGAGACACACGCTGGCGTCGAGCGGGCGTTGACCTCTCCGCAGCCGCCGCGAACGCCGAGCACCGAACACACCAACCGACGCCGTCGCGAGCCAAACGTCGCGGCGTAGATCATCAACGACACCGCAATCAATTGTTTTAATGACCTCATTTTTTGCATAGTGCAACAAAAATATTTGTATGCACATCCTGTACTCCAATGACATTCCAGAAACAATTAAGTGAAAGTGACCAAAGCAGTTAGTCTGTCGCTCCGCCGAGGTTTTCCCCAGGTTTCCCTACGGCCGCGCCAAATGGGGAGCGAACAGTTGACACCCCTGGGACTTCAAATATTCCGGACTAACTCGTGGTTGTATGCCTTGAACTTCATCTGTATTACACTTTGTGTGCAACGCACCTCAGTAATTGCAACATACGATGTGACATATATAAACTGTGAAAGAAAAATCTGCGTGTGGACACTGTGGACATGAAAGTGGAAATATTTATGTCAAAAAACACGAACATTTTTTATGACATAAACATTTCGGGGGGGCAATATAGCATCCCCAGTGCCATATTACGAAAAGACTTTAAATTATTTATAAAGAAGACATTCATAATTTGTAAGAGATTTTTTTAATCATGTAGCCGTAAAATAATAATTTCTCTGTGTAGGTTTAGATTGCAAAGAAATAATTTATGACAGAATGATCTAAAGAGACGACAAGATACGCTCTTTTGTTAATTTTTTAGTCGACTTCACTTCTTCGCTTGTCTTGAATGTGTCTAGAGGGACATCTTGTGTGTGCTGACGAATGTAAGCATATTTGTATGAGTTAAGCATATAATATACTGATTTAATATTATTGTTCACTTTTAATTTGTAAGAGGTGATCCCGATTTCATGTCCGCCTTCCTTGAATTAACCTGCATTCAAGTAATTTACAGCTCAACAATCGCAGCGGCCGAGGCAGCCAACGACGCCATTACGTGGCGATATTAACTTATGAAAAATTAGCGGAAGCGGAAAACTCGCCCGCTATTAGCATAATATTAATTTTTCTCCACAGCCGCACGAAGTTGCAGAAATACTTAGGTTTAAGATTCTTATTTTCAGTAGCATAGCCGAGACCCAGAGCCAGGACTCTGACTACAATACAATGGTTAACGGAGGTAAGAAAAATACTCTCGCGCGTGTGTGGGCCGCAATTGTAATTAATAACTAAAGATCTTTTGCTTTAACGTCAACTGACTAGCCGAGGAAATTTATATGAAAAGTTTATTACATTGTTCAACTTAAATATCATTTTTATGAAGGCCCGCCACGTAAGTCGGCAACAATCAAAAAATAACAATAACAATAATAATATATACATTAAATTACGACGGCCGACGGACGCGAGATGACCCAAACAAATATGCTCCCCACAGCAGCGATTCTTTGTTGCCGATGCCCTCGTTGAAATTGGATGCAGTCAACATGCAGACCAGGCTGATTTAATTGGCGCAAAATTATTCTGACAGACACACCTGCACCGGTAGCAGTTACAAGGCCTGCAGCGACCTACCTAGGAGTGAGAAATCTTTTCATTTCCTCCACTAGGGCTACGTATCGATCCTCTTGCCATGTGGTGGTGCGTCTACGACCACCGACATGCTTTCGCACAGCATTTCCACTTTCAGCGGCTGTATTTAATTTCGAGATGACACTTTGGGACACACTGTCCAACTGCTAGTCCACGATTGTAAGAAAACAAATGATGATTTGCTGACTGGTTGCCGTTCCATACGGAATGTCGCACTAATCGGTTCCACAACAACTGTCGTCAAACACCATACTGCACAAACTGTCGGATGCATATAGAGCGTTCGTGCACAGGCTTCGTTGCAGTTAACACCTTCCACCCTCTACGTTTCCATTAACGAGTGCTATTATTGATCGGGTGTTCGGTAGAAATTGTCGGTTGTTCCGTAGTAACAGGCAGTTGTCCCTTAGCGAGTGTCTGTTTTTTTTTAGCAGTTGTCAAGCAATGTAGAAAACAATAAATCAGAAATGACTGATTGTGCTTAATATGTGATATATCATTATTATTATATTGTACAAACAGAAATATTATTATACATCACGTTTTTGAACAGAACATTTCGAGACAAACATTTTCTGAATTTCACTTCCCACGTAACATAGTACTTTTGCAACGCAGTTTCGTTGTAAAGAACATGGTGGAGGTCTCTAGTCATATTGGATTACAGATTACTTACCTACTTAGATCTTAGATAGATAATGGATTGCTTAACTTTATTTCAAACTTTACTCCTATTAGTTAACAATCCACAATTTGGTAACATGATTACAAGGCTACGTTACCGAGAGATCACTAAAAACAAAATTTGCAGTTTTCCAAGAATAAACTGAAATACCTAGATGGATAATTAGGACTTACGTACCTCCATTATTCTTATATCTTATGTATTCGTTTGTGTTCGGCAATGACGTGAGGTTGGTGGTAAGAGACTTTTGTGTTTTCGTATGCGAACGGTGTGAAGGATAAGTTATTAATAATTGTGTGAGGTTTTGAACCAGTGAGCATAATTGTTTATGGTATAGTAAGTCACTTACAAACTGCGAAATTACCGACTGATATCGCTCTGTTCTGACAGCAGCAGTTTGGTGTTTGTATCTTGCATCAGGCACTGACAAGCTGACCTCAAAGTGGTTCTGTGTTGAGTTTGGTAACTTTGTGTGTTCATAGTCAGCCATCTGCCACGATTTGAGAAATTAATTTTTGATCACTTGCGAGTGTTTCCGCAATGACTTGTAGTTGGTTCGGTTTTCCTCGCATGCAAACCGAGTGGAGGAACAGTTACTGATAGTTTGTCTATCTGTTTTTTTGTGTTAGCTATTCTCTTTTGAGACTGTTGACCTTGTGGAATCCGATGGAAATATTATATTGATGATATGACCGGTGAATTTACTGATGGGAGAAATGAATTTTGCACGTCTTACGGGAGGAAATAACCAGTAAGTCAGCCTCCTGTATAGAGTTGCATCTTGACCATCTGTAGTTAAACGTGGTTTGTCATAAGCGGATGCGACACTGTTGTCTGAATGGTCACTCAGTCGGGTGTGTCCATGTTTGGACTGCCCGAGAACTTGTGGTTTGCGAGTGCTTGCAGTTCGTGTGTTGAAGGAACACATGCGAATCCATTTTTGTTGCATTGTACAGCTGTTTGCATTGAGTATCCTCATCGTGTGTTTTTTCTTTTTTTAATATTATTGGTTGTGTTTATTGAACACACGACTGCGTATACATCTTAAGTGGTTACCTTGTTGACTAGCGTCTGCTTTGGGTTGATTATTCTCAAATGGTTCTAAGGAAAGAAGTATGTGCGTTGTCGCTGTTCATCCACTTGCTAAGGCCGTATTACGAGACGTCAACAACAAAATTCTACAAAGATAGCTGTTCTGATTCTAGCAATGATAAATCAGTGTAGGGCGCTGAACACTAGCAAAGCTAATGCTGTATACTTGTGTTCTAATGTCAGTGTGACCACGCCAGTGTTTGTCTGGCACACAACTCCACAACCCACTTTCTGTTCTATTTTTTTGGTCAGGATGTGGTGTCCCAAGGCAGGTGAATATTATTTTCAGCTTCTGACCTACTTATTTCCTCATACCCTTCTTTTTTTAAGCTAATGACAACTTATCTTCTGGGACACATACAGGATTCAGTTCTATTTTTAACCCATGACCTACTTGTTTCCTCAGACAATTCCCTTTTTTTTAAATAACGACTACTTATCTCTTGGGACACATCAAGGATTCTGTTCTGTTTTTAGTCCATGACCTACTTACTTCCTGGGTGACACATCCAGATCATATATCAGTTTTATTTTTAGCCCTTGATCTATGTGTTTCAGGGTACACACTGTTTTCAGCCCATTGGAGTCATAAAATAGGGAGAAAAACGTGCTGTTTTCAAGTTTGATTACGGCCGCCGGAGAGGCAGCTGCTCCGAAAAATTAGTGTGATACCACGTATCCACTGGGTGGCGGCTAGAAAATCAAGCATTAGGGCGCACCCCAACCAGTCCAGCAATCAAAAATGGTGGTAGCTCTGCAATTAGTACTGGAGAGTTGCTCCAGCCAGTGTGAAAGAGTAGCTGATCAACAGACGTTTCGGAATTATTTTTCTTTATCGTCATTTCATTTTCCATCACCCCACATAGACTGGGGGGGACGTAGGCTGTCAGTGGTACTTGAAACCCACTCTACAGCCAAGCGGCAAGTGAAGACTAACTAAAAAGAAAATAAATACCAACATACAGGTGAGATATTCAAAATCAGTTAAAATATTTTAAAAGTTAAAAAAATGGATGTTTTCACGTATAAGAGATATGACTTCCATTGTTTTTGGTTAAAAAGAGCAATAATAAAAGATATAAACGACACACAATGAGAATATATTTAAAACCATTACTCAGAACACTGATGGTTCAAATGGCTCTGAGCACTATGGGACTTAACTGCTGAGGTCATCAGTCCCCTAGACTTAGAACTACTTAAACCTAACTAACCTAAGGACATAACACACATCCAGGCCCAAGGCAGGATTCGAACCTGCGACCATAGCAGCAGCGTGGTTTCGGACTGAAGCGCCTAGAACTGCTCCTCCACAGCGGCCGGCAACACTGATGGTAAAAGCAAGCATTGCACTACTGTCACTAAAACTGGGATGACCTGCTCTGTCAAGTTTACTGTTGAGTAAGTTCAAAACTTTCTATATTTGAAGCCTTTACTTAATAATCGTTGGGTGCATTTGTACTCAGGTTTTTACAGCATTTCTTGACTGATTTGAAGTGGTATGGTTTGAATGTTGTCAGCCAGTGGTGATGTTGGTTGGAAGGAGATCACTCTTGTGTAAAATATTTTTTTATTGTATACATTTAATTTTTTTTTAAAGTTCTGCCGGGCGAGTTCAGCACAGAGCAGACTACCTGTGGGCTGGTGTGCCAATATGAATGTCAACAAGGCATACTACCGACGTAACAGAAATCAGGGTATGAAATTAGCATTGCCACACAAACCCTGAGCGAAGAAGGCAGGAACGCAAACATTGCAGTGCCACATAACAAGATAGTGTGAAGTAATACTTTGAAACTTAAGCGCCAGAGCGCCACTGCAAAATCAAATGTAGGAAGAAATACCCGAGCTCAATGACCCAGAATAGTTATTGAATTACTAAAGCAAGACGAGGGCAAATGCGCTCAGACACCCAAAGCGATTCTGAGTCCTTTAAAAAATAAGGCTTTCGGAGCTGAAAGACACATTCAATTGTGGCGCCAATCTGTTCGCATCGCTAGAACCAGAGAGAAAGTCAGTTTCAGAGAAACTGGGACAAGATGATCGACGATGGTCTGCCTGCTACCTGCCTGGTGACTTGAACACCGAGATGCAACCAACATGATGTACACTATAGCTGTGGTGTTTTTAGATTAGATTAGATTAGATCCAGTTTTCGTTCCATAGACCCAAAATATGAGATGATTCTCGTGGGTGTTGAACATGTCAAAGTATGACACAAAGACATAAAACATCTGAATATTATACTTACTACCCTGATCATTTGTCACGAGATAGTGGAAGTAGGCTAATACAATGCAGTAAACTGGAACAGCCAATGCTTACAGAATTAACACGCTGTCAGAATGAAACACTGTTATGCACTATTAATAAATTTATCATACACAAAATACCTAATCTTGACTGCTGTGACCAAGTGTTGTCAAAACTGAAATCTAACATATTTTTATTTAGGCTGACTTTACAGTGTCTGTTAAGATATTCATCTACAGAGTAGAAGAAGTTGCCTATCAAAAAGTCTTTCAAACTCTGCTTAAACTGTGCTTTATCTGAAAGCAAGTTTTTAATGGTTTCTGGAAATTTATTGAAAATGTGTGTTCCTGAATAATGGACCTCTTTCTGGACCAAGGTAAGTGATTTAAGTCTTTGTGTAGACTGTTCTTATTCCTAGTATTGATACTATGTATTGAGCTACTGGTTGGAAATAGAGATGTATTACTTGCAACAAAATTTCATTAAGGAATAAATACACTGAGAAGCAGTGGTTAGAATACAAAGTTCCTTCAACAGATTTCTACAAGATGTTCTTTAATTTACACCACAAATGATTCTGATCACACACTTTTGCACCATAAAAACTTTTGCTCAGTTTGATGAGTTGGAGCAGAATGTCATCCCATATGACATAATAGAATGAAAGTAACAAGAGTGTGCAAGTTTTTTTATATTTATATCTCCTATATCTGTCATCATTCTCATGGCAAATACAGACTTGTTTAGGCGCTTAAGGAGTTCTTTGGTATGCTCTTCTCACTGGAATTTGTAATAGAGTTGTAATTCCAGAAATTTAACACTGTTAACCTCTTCGATCTGCATGTCTTCATATGTTATACTCATGCTGGAAGAAATCTGTTACAGGTTCTGAACTGCACATAGTGGGTCTTCTCGAAGGTTAATGACAATGAAATAGCTTTGAACCACTTCTTAATGTCAGTGAAAATTTGATTAGGATCTGTTTCTAAATTTGTACTTGACTTGCTACTTATTGCAATATTTGTATCATCTGAAAACAAAACAAACTTAGCATCTCGCAATGTAACAGATGAGAGATCATTAATGTACACAAGAAAAAGCAGTGGACCCAAGATGGAACATTGAGGGACATCGCATGTAGTTAATTCTCAGTCAGATGACGACTGACTGCTTACTGCACAGGTATTTCGCAACGATACCCTTTGTTTCCTGTTAGATAGATAAGACTCAAACCATTTCGCAGCATTGCCGGTGACACCATAATATTCTAATTTACTCAAGAGAATGCTGTAGTTCACACAGTCAAAGGCTTTTGACAGGTCACAGAAAATGCCAATAGCGTCTAATTTATTATCTAATTAATGAAGTACATTCTCACTGTAAGTTTAAATAGCTTTCTTTATATCAGAATCGTTCAGAAATCCAAACTGTGACTTGGACAATACATTATCTGCAGTCAGATGCTTAAGGAGATGCTTGAACACAACCTTTTCAAATAATTTTGAGAAAGCTGGCAAAAGCGAAATTTGTCGATATTTTGATGGTCTCTCTATATTTCCCTTCTTGTAAAGAGACTTAACTTCAGCATATTATAGCCAGTTTGTAAATGTTCCACTGATAAGAGATTGATTACACAAATAACTTAAGATAGGACTCAACTCACATGAGCACTCTTTGATTAACTTTGTAGATATGTTATCATACCCACTGGAATACTTAGATTTTAAAGATTTTATAATGAATGCTACTTCTTTAGGAGACATGAGTGTCATTTCTATTTTACTGAAGTTATTTTTAAACGCTGGTCTCAGACACTCCATTGCACTGTTCACCAAACCTCATAATACCAAGCTGTCAGTAACAGAAATGAAGTACTTATTTAAGAGATCTGCAACGCTAGATGTACTTGTTAGCAAGGTCTCATTTATTTTTAGAGCAATGTCTCATACAGTTTTTATTTGGTTACCTGATGTAATTACCTTTTTCGCATAATAAAGCTGCTTCGTTTTCTGGATCACTTGATCCAATATTTTGCAGTATTCTTTAAAATACATTACAGTTCTAACATCAGAGCTGTTCCTAGATAGTACATACAGTCTCCTTTTAGTCCTACATGATATATTTATTCCTTGTGTAATCAACAGTTTAATTTTTGACTTATGTGTGATTTGAGTTACCCTTAGGGGAAAACAATTTTCAAAAGTGGATGCAACTTTATTAATGAATGCTTTGCATTTTCCATTTCAGTGAGACGTATTGTAAACATCTATTCAGTCCATGTCTTTGAGCAATTTCCCCAATTTCTCAATTTTTGACTAATTTATTAACCTCCTCTACTATGCTTTAATAGATTTTTTATCCTGACAAGTTTCAATATTCAACACAAGATGCTGCATCTCATGATCAGATAACCCATTTACTATTGGTTTTGTGATATGAAGTTCTGCCCTATATTTGTGTACAAAGATATTATCAATAGCAGTCTCAGAGCATTTACATATCCTAGTAGCAAAGTTCACAGTAGGAACTAAATTGAATGATAGTGTTACTGACTGCAATCATTTTCACTGACAGAGCTTTTCAATAAATCCACATTAAAGTCCCCAGCAACCACTATATCCTTGTTTTTTTACTATGAGATGGGACAGCAGAGCTTCCAGATATTTTACGAAGAGGTTAAAATTTCCTGGAGGTGATCTGTATATACCTAATATTATAAAGGACTTATTATTAAATACTGCTTCTGCTGCACAAGCTTCTAAGTGCTTCTCTGACCAAAATTTATTAATATCAACATTCTTGAAATCAAAACAGTTTCTGACAAGTATGGCAACTCCTGCTTTCTCCATATTTTCTCTACGGAAATAAGAAGCTAACTTGAACCCTTTAACATTTAAAGTATCTATGCCAGTGGTCACATGATGCTCAGAGAGGTAGATTATATCAACTGGTTTTCTCAACTCTAATTCTTCAACACTAATAAGCAACTCATTAAGGTTACCCCTTAGTCCTCGGATATCCTGACGCAATAGTGATAATTTATTTTATGCACTGGCTGAACTACATCTGGCTGAAGCTAATTTTCTGGCCAATTTTTGAGTGTCTTTAGTTTCCATCAGATTCTGTCTTCATGAATTGTGTACATTAAAATTTCCTTTCTGGCTGCCTGTTTTATCAATGTGAATTTCATTTTCAGCCTGTCTCTGAACTTCTTTTGTTTCTGCCCTCCATACCCTAAAAAAATCTGCTGATCTGTCACTTGTAACCACTGCTACTTCACCACTTGTGACAGCGCCCCCCCCCCCCTTAGGTTATTTGTTATTAGAGCAGACCGTTTTCCCTTCTCTTTCCTGTTGAGGTGAACGCCATGCCTAGTATAGTCCCACCTGCTGATATAGTCAACAGGAAACATACCGATATGAGACCCCATATCCGATCCAAGCAGCCGTTCCACCTCTAAATTAACTCTCCTAACAGATGAGTTTAAATGAGGCCGGTCATGGCGTCTGACAACAGACACAAGCCCAACACCAGCATGTCTCGTTCCTGATGCTATCTTCACCAGGTCCCTCTCAATTGAGTAATTGGGGTTCCTATCTATGCTGTTGCCCGCCCTACCTATTATTACCACGGTGTCATCTTTTGTGAAGTCTTTACAAAGTGAACCTACATCCTCTTTCACCTGACCCAGACTTGTACTAGGTTTAAAAAAGCTTGTGACCTGGTAACCTAACCTTTGTTCTTTCTGCAACAGTTGACCAGCTTTTCCTGACTTCTTACTTTTCAAACACTTTTTGAAATTTTGTGGCTCATGAGTTTCCAACTGTGACTACGGATCAAACCTGTTCTCCACATTCACAACCACACTGTCTGAGAACGTCCTATTCCTATTTCTTCTATAACCTGTTATCACTTCCCATCTCTCTTTTCCCTTCTCCCTCCTTAACCTTTCCAGATCTTGTTCGCTTTATCCAGTTCCGCCTGAGGGCAGCAATCTTCTCCTCTTGTTCCACTATCGTCCTATCACTACAGCAAATCCTACACAACCAATGAGCCTTATTTATTTCCCCAATTCCTACGCCACTACAGTCACCCATACAAAAGAAACTGCAACAACCCTCACACCACACACCGGAACTAACAATCCTACGGCAAGTCATACGCTTCTCACTAATGGAAAACAAATTTTAGCTTTAGTCTGAGTTAAAAAAAGAATAGCTTCGCAAACTACTCAATTAATACATTGAATTTCTTAGAAAGTTTAGGCCTAATGTTCGGATATTAATTCAAAACTTCTGGATAAACAAAAACGATATGACCTGTACTGTTTACTTGACGAAACAAAAGGTAAACAAAGAAATGAGATTACACTATATAAAGTTTCCACTTATTTCGGTACTTTTCACTTCGACTACTTACTAGAGAATCAAGTGGATAGCGTATAAGAATACACTAACAACTAAAATTTTACTTTATTAAAATAATCACGTAACTCACAGTATATTACAACGTAAACAAATCGTAGTCCAAAACTCGCGCGTATGAAAAGTTTTCTTTTTTCAGTAAATACGCAAATAATTTGAATCCTTCAATTGATAGTTTACAATAGGTATTACTTTCCCTAATTATGATGTAATATGGCCTTAATTAATTGTTATTAAGCAATTAAACATTTATCTTTACGAGAGCAGTGAATGTGCACTACCCGCCAACCACTTATACTGTACCGTTGATATCTACTCGGTCACTGGGGATGAGGAGGAGACTGGTGTACAACCAGCTCTCCTACACTACCGCTCATTGTAACGATCTTCAACTTGTCATCTCCTCGTCGAGCAGGCGTGGCGCGTTCACGCAGCCGTCTGGCCGACTCGTGAAAATCTTCTGCGGTCATGGTCGATCTATGGTAGATTAGCAGGGCATAGTCTTCATAACAGCCAACATCATGGACTACAGTCGGCTGCTCTCGTCTAAGTGCGCGACGGGCTGTCTACGAAAGCGCTGAGGTGGGAGCTGTGTTGTATCACAGAACGTCGGGTACTACTCATTCCCCGCTGCCACCAACGCAGCGGGAGGCTGCGGCAAATTGTCCTGTAGGGGACCTCACACTTCACTTGTGAGGCATCAGTATTTCTTTGTGGCACTCGCTTAAGCCCGACCACTGATCGCCATTATGAAGACCCTTTATAACACTGTAAACTCAATACGATTAATAATTGTTATTGCAGTTACCACTACGTCACTAACGCCTCCAGGCATAAACTGGATCACACACCCACACTCCATGCCTAGCCTCCTGCTCCCAATGCGACCCCAGCTTTTCGGGTCGTCACGTCACTTTATTTATTCAGAACGGTTGTAGAGGAAGAGAATTTCCATTTTCCATTTAGCGCGGTCGTTGCTACCGACGCTGGGCAGCTCGAGATGCGTATGGTTTCCAAACCTGACACCGGGGTCACTAAAAGGACGTCGGGTTCTCCAAATTGACGTCGGATCTGAAGCATAGCTATTAATTAAAATTGAGCTGGAAGAAGAAGGTTTGAAATCAATAAATTTGCTTCAGCCAACTCAACCCTCAGTAGTGAATTAAACAACCGCAACACTCTCCTCTACACGTCCCCTGGTTCACTATAGATGAACACGGCATATCACTGTTAAAATGTCCTCTTGAAAAGATGTGTTCCGCATGCAACTTCGCTAACAGTGTATGTCGGTCCCTATCTTCTGATGGAACACATTTTTGTCGGAAACACGCAAATAGTACTCCATTAAAAAAAAGAAACTTAGGATGTAAGTAAAGAATTTAGATTTTCTGTTACGTCACCATCAACCAAAACAGACCACCAACCAGTCATGACATTTCTGGATAACGCGTCCAGGCAGTCGTGTGAAGAGCTGTATGGCAACCAAGAAACCCTAAAACACGATTGGCTGGCAAAGATTTAAACTCAGAAAATTTCCATGCAATATTTTAGCCTCTGTTTCAACTTACTTCTTTCGTTTGATATAAGCATTAAGCATGATTTATTGTGAATGAAAGAATAACGACAGTTATGAACTAAGTTAGAAATGAACCACCACTTTACCTGCCGCGCGGGATTAGCCGAGCGGTCTCAGGCGCTGAAGTCATGGACTGTGCGGCTGGTCCCGGCGGAGGTTCGAGTCCTCCCTCGGGCATGGATGTGTGTGTTTGTCCTTAGTATAATTTTTGTTAAGTAGTGTGTAAGCTTAGGGACTGATGACCTTAGCAGTTTAGTCCCATAAGATTTCACACCCATTTTTGAACGACTTTACCGATATCTTGCAGCAAAAAGCATTAGATAAAGTTCTTATTCTATTGTGGATACAGCTTTTAAACTTATTCCTGATTTGCTGTTAGCTTTATACACACATCAAAAAAAGTTTTGCATCACCCCGGTTCCCAGAACTCCTGCAGACAGACATTGACTGTCGATATTGTATCACGGACACAGTCCCTTTGACTGTTCAGAGATGTCACTAAACCCGACCAAAGATGTACACAACCATGCATGAGTAGCGCCTATGAGACAGACGGCGTCCGACAGCCGATCAGTTCTAGTCACTCCACTGGGAAGGAGGTACACGACTCTTGTCGTCTGTAGTTCAACCATGCGTACACGGTCAATACCGCGGTTCGATCGCGTCCGCATTGTTAATTTGTGCCAGGAAGGGCTCTCAACGAGGGAAGTGTCCAGGCGTCTCGGAATTAACAAAAGCGATCTTGTTCGGATATGGAGGAGATATACAGAGCCAGGAACTTTCGATGACATACCTCGCTTAGGCCAACCAAGGGCTACTATGGCAGTGGATGACAGCTGCCTTCGGATTATTCCTCGGAGGAACCCTGATAGCAACGCCACCATGTTGAATCACGCTTTTCGTGCAGCCACAGGACGTCGTGTTACGACTCAAACTTTGCGCAATAGGCTGCATGATGTACAACTTCATTCTCGACGTCCATGGTGAGGTCCATCTATCCCACCACGACACCACACAGCGCGGTACAGATGGGACCAACAACATGCCGAATGGACCGCTCAGGATTGGCATCGCGTTCTCTTCAAAAATGGTTCAAATGGCTCTGAGCACTATGGAACTTAACTTCAGAGGTCATCAGTCCCCTAGAACTTAGAACTACTTAAAAACAAATAACCTAAGGACATCACACACATTCATGCCCGAGGCAGGATTCGAACCTGCGACCGTAGTGGTCACGCGGTTCCAGACTGTAGCGCCTAGGACCGCTCGGCCACATCGGCCGGCCGCTTCCTCTTCACCGATGAGTGTCGCATATACCTTCAATCAGACAATCGTCGGAGACGTGTTTCGATGCAACCCGGTCAGGCTGAACGCCTTAGACACACTATCCAGTGAAAGCAGCAAGGTGGAACTTCCCTGATGTTCTGGGGTAGCATTATGTGGGGCCGACGTACGCCGCTGATGGTCATGGAAGGCTCCATAACGGCAGTACGATACGTGAATGCCGTCTTCCAACCGCTAGTGCAACCATATCGGCAGCATACTGGCGAGGCATTGTCTCCATGGACGACAATTCGCGCCCCCATCGTGCACATCTTGTGAATACTTCTTCAGGATAACGACATAGCTCGACTAGAGTGGCCAGCTTGTTCCCAAACATGAACCCTATCGATCATGCCAGGGATAGGTTTTAAAACTGCTGTTTATGGACGATGTGATGCACCAATCACTCTGAGGGATCTACGCCGCCGGCCGCGGTGGTCTTGCGGTTCTAGGCGCTACAGTCCAGAACCGCGGGACTGCTACGGTCGCAGGTTCAAATCCTGCCGGGGGCATGGGTGTGTGTGATGTCCTTAGGTTAGTTAGGTTTAAGTAGTTCTAAGTTCTAGGGGACTAATGACCTAAGATTTAAGTCCCATAGTGCTCAAAGCCATTTGAACCATTTTTTGATCTACGCCGAATCGCCGTTGAGGAGTAGGACAATCTGGACCAACAGGGCCTTGATGAAATTGTGGATAGTATGCCACGACGAATACAGGTACTACATGAAATGTGTGATTTTCATGAGTAATAAAAAGGGCGGAAATGATGTTTATGTTGATCTCTATTCCAATTTTCTGTACAGGTTCGGGAAGTCTTGGAACCGAGGTATAGAAAAACTTGTTTGATGTGTGTTCCTCCTCCGCAACACAACATAAGGTGACTTGCAAAGTATTTATGTTGAACTCACTTCCGTCAGCAACTATTATACGAGGCAAATGCGATATTTCTGATTGTTTTGAAGATTTAGGCACCATATTACACAGCAAAACACAACTGAAGTATCACTTTTTCGAAATACTGTTATTGGTTCCCATTGCAACGCGTAGGTTTGAAGTTTTGTTTAAAGTTACCTAAAACCTCCCTATGCAATTATGCAAAAGCGTGGCGCCCTGCGATGTGACACTCGGACTTGGAGACGCTTCGAACAGCACTGTGTCGACACATGTGAAAAAAAGGCCATAGACCAGAAGTTCGTGTCAGCTATATGATGCGTTCATTATGTCACATTTGCACCAAATTTCAGCACAATTCTACGCAAGTGCACCACGCAAGTGTGAAATGATGAGAAGGCTGTCTTGCCCATTCGTACCCACATTTAATCTTTTCTTCTACGATTTGGGTGCTGATTCTTGCACATTTCGCCGTCGAAAGTGATAGAACACAGTGTGATAACCAGAAGGTCTACTTTCTTGACGGCGTTCGACACTGCTGTCCCCCAAACGCTCTTTAAGCTTACCGCCTTGCCACGGGTCGCGCGGCTGCCAGCCAGAGGTTCGAGTCCTCCCTCGGGCATGGGTGTGTGTGTTGGTCTTAGCGTAAATTAGTTAAGTTAGATTAAGTGGTGTGTAAGCTTAGGGACCGATGAACTCAGCAGCTTGGTCCCAAAAATTTCCAATCAAGCCCGCTCTAAGGACATCGTGGGACTGCAACGAAATTGAACATTATCTGACTCCTTTGTGGTGTAGTGTTGCCGCCTGTTTTGCTCTGGTTGAAACATCCCCTTAGAAAAATTATACCTGACCGTGCTTAAACTGACACACAATATTTTTAGCGCAACGCAATCTGACTTTCAATAATCCCTACAAAAGAATGGCCCTGACTAACATTAACCTATTTCTTTCACAAATCACTTACCTCACAAAAATCTTCGTTACTCGAACTACTGCAATACAGCGAGCGCCAATACTGCTAGCTAAATAAAAGATTCAAACTACTGAAGGCACTAACTACTGACAGGCATAGTTAGCAAATGAAAGATTTTGATAGAGAACAAACAATGTATTTAATTTAATAGTGTTCAAAAGTCATAATATATATAGCAGTTCATGACATCCAGTCTTACAGATTTCAAAACTCCGCCATTTCTCTCCCCACATCCACCACTGCTGGCGGCTCACCTCCAACTGCGCAACGCTACGCGCTGTTAACAGCCCACTGCCCAACATTACAATGGCAAATTCCAACAATGCCACCCAGCCACAGACTGCACACAGCACAGCCAGTGATTTCCATACAGAGCGCTACGTGGCGTTACCATTAAAAAAACCTAAACAGCCTACTTACATAGCCCCCATGCTCCCCACAAAAAATTTTACAAATTGTTTTGGGCAGTGGCCAATACAGATTTGAAAATTTTTTTCATAATTACAATAACAAAGGAATCAATTGCACACACTTATCGATACAATGTTGGTCTAAAGCTAAAATTTTTTCACAGTCCTTAAAGACGGTCCTGATAGTTCATCACAGTAAAATTGCAGTGTTTTTCTCAAAGTCTGAGCAGCAAAAGAGAATGCACATGGAAGTAGTGGATTTCCATGCAGTCTTGAAGAAGTAATGTTTCCTTCCAACGGAAAGACAGTGCTGACTCTTGACATGCAGAATGGTAATGGGCCACAACAGAGCTAACCCACAGTAGAGTCAGTCGAAGTTTTGAAGAATATTGGTAGGTAGGTCATCACAGAGCAGACCCACTGTAGTCCTGGTAGAGAGTATGGTATTGGTGGGCCACCAGAAGTGCAGACCCACAGCAGTCCTTGTAGAAATAATGGTATTGGTGGGTCATCAAAGGAGCAGACCCACTGTAGACCTTGTAGAGACGGCCAACAGCCATCTGTTGCGACTGTGCAGGTGCACAATCACCATCGAAGAGTCTTGCGGAGAATATAGCAAGTCCATAAACCACCACTTGTGCACTCACAAAGTTTTTGAATTGTCCTGAGAACCAGCAATGCTGTTAACCAGTCTCTTGCTGAAGTATCAACACATGTCCAGACACTAACAGTCCTCTTTTTTTCACATATTGTGCATATACTATGACCAACAGAAATGTGTGCAGTGAAATGAATGCTTACAAGTTACTTAATTTGATGAACTGGTGTCAATTACAATATTATAACATGAGAATACAATAACAAAGGTACAAAATTCATCATTAAAGAACATAACAATACAGATAACAGTTATAGTAATACAGGGTTTACAAAAGAATAGAAATATACATATACATCAGTGTCACAGGAATTATGACATAATTACATACATAAAAGATCAGAATAACTTTTTAAACATCAACTTCACACATGAGCATTAAAACAAAACAGAATAAATAATGTCTAAACATCTTTACGAAGTAAATAACATATTATTAACGCAAATTATATTTGAGGATAACAGTATTCCTCATCATAGTGAATGTAGCTTAGTATTAGAAGAGAAAAAAATTCTATGAAACGGTACACAGAGACAGGAAGAAAACAAATACAAATACACAAGGGTACACAAACACATAGTGGGATAACACAAAAGGAAAGGACAGGGTTGGTTTTCAATGTATCATTTGGTACTGCAGTCCAACCCAAAACTTCATTCCATAGATCGTCCCTTTTATTTCAACATTTGCTCCAGCCAAAAAAAATCCTATCCAAGCATGCTTTCTGTATTTTGTTCACATCCTCTTTCAAAAATAGTTTTTCTCCACTGTACACTACTTTTTTGGCCAAACCATTTTCTTATAGCTTCTCAATGCATTTCTTCCAATACATCATAGTTAGTTTCTTATATAGTCTACCCCCTCTTAAGCTAACTTAAATCTACTGAGCTCAGATGCTAAACTAAGGGACGACGCAATGCAGCAGCACAAAACAATTAGTACAAACAGCAATGACAAAAAATTCAAATTGGCAAATCAAGCAGCAATATATATAAGTTATATATAAGTTAGCAAAGCAAATGCACCATCATCACTAATATGAGCCAATGTGCAGCAAAAAGAAAAATAAAGCAGTAGTAAATCTGGCTTAACAGAGTAATACAAAGTGAAATTCAGTAGCACTATGCCTGGCACACAGCAGCAGCAAATGCAATAACTTATACCTAAACATGACAAAGCTCGAGCAGAAAAAATATTGCAGTAAAAATGGCCATATTTAATACCTATGTCACAACTTAATACTAGAGTGATGCATCACAAAAACTTACTGTGCAAGAAAGTTACCAAATCGTTAAAAAAATTATTTATGCAATTCTTGTGAAGGGAAATGTCTATTTGTGTTCCCTCTTTTTAAGAAAGTAGATTATAAAATTACTGTTTACTGGATCTGTAGGCATAAAATATGTATATTAGTACATCTATTAAATTTTATTTTAACCAATGCTGCAGTGCAGCTAGAAACTAGATATTAAACAAAATGAGCAATCTCTCAACTAGAAAGACAATAGATGTAAAATGTTTCTCATCATTTCATTAGGCATTTTAGTAATTATCATAAATTAAGAGCTCCACAGTGTAATCATATGTTTTCAAGTTTGAGCGTGTCGCATTTGCGATGCTTTCTACAAAGGAATGTCAATAGTGAGGATAATACCCTCTTTTTTTTCTCCACCTGTGCCTCTGAAAGGCACACACTAATGCTTTTTTCCAGGCGACTGTCGCACAGCTGGGTGTCCACGACGCATTCCGTGCAGGTGGTCACTTAACTTTCTTACCGAAATATTTACGACACCAGTTTGCACTACAGTGACAGCCTCATATAAAAATTTCACAGGTCGAGAATTTGCGTTTCAAATCTGTAGAAACAAAATCCTGTCAATATAACAGTGTCCAAAAAATTTTCGCCAGCATAGTGATACATTCACGCATATACACACATTTCATAACTCTTAAAGTACGATTCTCAGTTTCCAACATCCTTTTCCACAAACCAGAGTCCATAACCACTGCTCATTATTCCTTGCTTTATTACACATATACATATTCATAGACACTTCTTCAATATTTCATCATAATAAATATGTAGCATATCAAATTCCTCATATAGCATCAGCTTATTAATCATAAACATACCACAACAGCGTAATACACATCCTCATCATAACATCATAAAACCTCAGCGAAATCTCAAAATCGTCATAGCTTCCTCCAATAATTTCAAAACCTAAAAAAAATTCTCTGCTCATGTCAAAAGTTTCATCTACCTCAAACGTACTTTAAAAATCATGATCCCATACCAAATACATCATTCAAAGCTCTCATAGTATCACAATGGTTCCGAAAAAATATGAACATTTCACAAAGTACAGACAAAATACAATTTCATAAGTGTGAAGTTATCCAACTGTGTAACTGTGCAAACATGTGTCACTGATGTAGTAAAAAAAAATGTTTGTCTCTCAGTTAAATGATCAGATAGCTGTGTAATTTACGTGTTAGAGAAATATGGTACCGATGTGTAAAGTTGTATAAGTAAATACCATATCAGCTAGGGCTCCCTGTGCTTGCCACACACATGTTACACAAAGTAAGCGTGTACCCCCTTGAGGATTAATGTAATTATACCCTCAGGTGTTACAGATTACAGCAATGGAATGAAATGTATCACGGAAAACTTTCTTTGTAATTGAAAAATCTTGAAAAATAAATGGTTTAAGTTCAAAATTAATCACTCAAATGCGTGTCCTTTAGCGCAAAATGTGCATCTTGCTATAAGATAATTCTGTGGAAGTGCCGTAGTTATCGTCCTCCGAAAGCTAAGTTCTGTAGAAGTCAATGTACTTACCACATGATAAACAAAAGTGAAATGCTATGCATATAGATATCGTAGTTATTACACACAGTACTGTGATCAAGAAAGTACTATACTGTAATGAATTGTTGTGCTACAAGAAATGCTGTCTCATTGTAGCTATACCACAAAAGTTACTACTAAAACACGTTTTACTTTCCAGAAGAATTCAGAAAAACTGTGCAGATATAAAACAGATATACCGCAAAAGCAACAATGTAAATTGTGTCACATATTAGTAGCGTCGTGATAGAATCGTGTAGCTGTCAAAGAAGCCAAATACTAAGTCATCTTTAATCTCACAGAAAGTACTTCAAATCCAGAATGTATTTTCAAGTAAACCAAAATGTTGCATTAAAATCTCATTTGCAGTACCAGTACATGTTCCAAGTATGTCAGCCTTATAGTCGTTACGTAATCATGCAACTAACAAGCAAGAATGTACACACACAATAACACTGTGTCGTCTGTTCACTGTAACAATGCACTCGTAAATACTGTCTAAATATGTTCCCTAGGTTCTAGACTGGATAGTGAACTTCAAAACATTGTTGCATATTAACAGTTTCTAAGTCTGACAAGGCATACTAATAACGTGAAGTGAAAAATTTTATGGCAAAGACTAAGCTATAAAGCAGATTATCTTTCAATAAACGGTTTTACATGTGAAATGTGGTGCAATCCTTTACTCTTCCTAGTATGCAGAGTTTCAACTTCAATGCAATTATCATGCGGTATACGTCGGTAAAGAATACTGGAATTTTTGTCAAGGTTAGCCTCTATGTTATTTTTCTCTGAGCCAGCCCGTGTACGTGGCTGCCTGCGGTGCAAGTCATTGTCTGTCTCTTTGTTGGCGTGCGTCGTTATTGGGATTAGGAGACCTAACTTCTACAAATTCACCTTGTCGAGAGGGCCCTGCCGTGTTTGAATCCCGCCAATTCTGATGCAATTCAGGTCTGTCGTTACGATTATATCGTCTGTCGTCATGTCGGTAGATTCCATAATTTCTTTCTTGTCGGTCACGTGGTGGAGAATTTCTCCCAGAATCGTAACTGCACGGTGGACCATTGCGTCTGAAGTTATTCTGTCTCCCTTGATAATAATTGTTTTGGTTCCCATATTGTCTGGTTATCTCTGTCATATTCATTACTACGGAAGTGCGATCTTTCTCTGTACCTATTATACTGCCAACGGTCGTCATAAGGGTGGTGTCTGTTTTGGTCACGATTTGTGTTGTGAGAATAGCCTTGTCATGTCCAGTTATTATTTCTTTCATCGCGGAATTGCGACGGATGTGACCTGTAATTGTTGTGTTCCTGTTTTCGCGTTCCGCGATTGTCAATGTCAATTTCTAATTCTTGTAAGAGTCCCTGAAAAGCTTCAATGTCGTCTTTGCAACGTCCTGCCAAAATAATATGTCGTAAATGTTCAGGTAATTTGATTAAGCAAATGCGAATGAGTTCTGAGGGGCTGTATGGGTCTGACAGGTTCTGATTCTTGTGCAAAATGTCTTCAAAATATTTCACATGACTGGAGAATTCAGATTGTTCGAAATGTTTCATCATTATGATGCTATGTTTTACTCGGTCTTGTGTAGCTTGAGACCAATATGCCGAGAGGAAGGCATGATAAAATTCTCCCTCACTGTGGCAATCGTGAATGACCGATCGCATTCTTACAGCTGGTTCATTCTCTAAGTAGCCACACATAAATTCTAATCTGTGCTGTAATGACCAGTTGGGAGGAAAACAATGAGAGAATTGATGAAGCCACGATTGTGCATGAATGTCGTTGCCAGAATTCTTAAATGTTTTGAATTTGCGTGTAGTAATGAACAGCTTATAGTCAAAATCATCGTGTCGGAAAGTCGCATGTCGGTCATTGTTACGTCGTGTCGACGGTTCCATCTCAAAATTTAGTGCACCTTGCCGATTTCTTTCATAATTTCCGAAATGCCCTGTGTTATTATTTTGTGGCTTTTCCGTATTTCTAAGTCCCTCTTCCCGTGTTGGAGTGCGAGTGTCTCTGAAATATGTAATTTTTGCATTACTTGTGCCAACTGATCTTGTACTTCCCGGATTTCTCTTTTGTACTGTGTATTGATTTGATTTTGATTTTGTTTGAATTTTCTAATTTGTTCATACTCTTCAGTGTCAGTGAAGGCTACAGGTCTTGTGTCATTCAGATCATCATCTACCTTTGTAGATAAGTTAGTGAACTGATCTGAAAGTTCAGCTACTTTATCCGATAGTGAAATTAATTCCTCTGGGTGTTTTTCTGAACCAAGTTTCAGAGTGTCCATTTGTGTTGAAATCGTATCTACTGTGTCCTTTAAGTTTTCCTGAGTTTTTGCAAGTTGTGTAACCGAATCGGTAGATGCAACTGAGTCAATCTTAACTTGCAAGGTTTCATGATTTTCATGAACAATATTCTGCAGTTCTTTTAGGGCTGCTTCGTGATTCTGTAATGTATTTTCATGCCGCGAAAAGATAGGTTGGAAATGCTCGCAAATTTGTGTTTTTACGTCATTACAGACTTTTTGACATTTCGATTCGATTTTATGTAACTCAGTAGTAAAATATTCACGTGTTTGTTCAAGCGTGGTGTCTAACCTTCGAAGTTTTTGTTCCATTGTGTCCAACTTTTGAAGATTTTGTTCCATTGTGTCTAACTTTCGAAGATTATGTTGCGTTGTGTCTAACTTTTGAAGCTTTTGCGGTGTTTGTCCCATTTGTTGTATTAATTGTAATAACAATGCACTGGTGTCTGAAACATGTTCCTCAGTGCTTTTCGGCAGTGAATTTGCACCGGCAACATTCACATTTTGACAAGCAGAAAATATGTCATGACTTATTTGAGAAAACGGTGAGGACCCAAAACCTGAATCTACAGTATTTGTGAGATTGTGTCCTGTCATTTCGGATTCCTGAGGCGAGCTGTTGCCGACCGATCGATCGATAATGCTTCCCTGTTCACTAATTGTTTCACTGTCCACGCCATTATTTGTCGCCCGCTCCATTTCCTTATGCACAATTACCAAATTACCACTCTGAATATACGTTAATTCATTACACAGTGGTGCTGATAAGCTACGCTCGTCGTCACTATTATTTCTCAGTTTACTTTGGAGCCTAGTGTTACGTTTTTCACACGCCATTATTGTCACAATATTTCACACGATAACACAGAAAAGCACAATTTGAAGAGCAAAATAAGAAAACACATTAACACAGCACTGAAAATAATATGTAGTTAATTGCAAGCGCAGCTGCGAAATACTTGGTGCAAATCTACATGCATGCCACAACTGTTTTACTGTACAACAATGAAAAACTACAACTACAAAGGAAATTCTCTCTATGATTACGCGCTAGCAATAAACAATAGCTACACTAATTACACAAACTACAACAAAAAAATCAGAAGATTCCAGTGAGGTATCCTCGGCTAAGGGTCGACATATGAAACATCCCCTTAGAAAAATTATACCTGACCGTGCTTAAACTGACACACAATATTTTTAGCGCAACGCAATCTGACTTTCAATAATGCCTACAAAAGAATGGCCCTGACTAACATTAACCTATTTCTTTCACAAATCACTTACCTCACAAAAATCTTCGTTACTCGAACTACTGCAATACAGCGAGCGCCAATACTGCTAGCTAAATAAAAGATTCAAACTACTGAAGGCACTAACTACTGACAGGCATAGTTAGCAAATGAAAGATTTTGATAGAGAACAAACAATGTATTTAATTTAATAGTGTTCAAAAGTCATAATATATATAGCAGTTCATGACATCCAGTCTTACAAATTTCAAAACTCCGCCATTTCTCTCCCCACATCCACCACTGCTGGCGGCTCACCTCCAACTGCGCAACGCTACGCGCTGTTAACAGCCAACTGCCCAACACTACAGTGGCAATTTCCTACAACGCCACCCAGCCACATACTGCACACAGCACAGCCAGTGATTTTCATACAGAGCGCTACGTGGCGTTACCATTAAAAAAACCTAAACAGCCTACTTACATGGTATACAGCGTGGAACCACTAGGGATCGTTCAAAAGCATTCGATGAAGCTTTTTCAACCCTCCTGTGTGGCGTTTTCCTTTGGCGTGATCACGGGTCTGCAACATTCACTTGTCCGTAAATAAAGCGGCAAGGGGTCCGTCTAAAACCCGCAGTTCGGCTTCAGGTACTCACATTTGTTGAACACGTTAAAAATATACCTGTCAAAATCTTCCACACCATCTGAGCGTCATGGTGTTTCTTGCACTTGAAGGTAGGCAAACCGCTCCTAAGGATGGACAAAGGGGTTTCCTAATCCTAAGGGTAAGATAAGGCCCATTTTTAACGTGTTCAACAATAGTGCGTGGGTGGCACCAAGGGTGTTGTCTCACTGGTGGAACTTATTGGGACACTATATCATTTAATTCGCGCACATGTTAATATTTCACTCCCTCATCATCGCACCACAGGACGGAGCGAAACAGGAGGGCTGAAAAGCATTAACACCCTTTGCTACTTCGGATTACATTCAAATTTTGGCCGATAGGTTTGGTCGTTCCCTGATAGTGCCATTTCTATACGAGAGTAAAAATTGTTTTCGCACTTTACGTCTAAGGTGTCTGGTCACGTTCAGTAGGGTTGCATCTCAATGTTGTCCTTAGAGCAGGCTTTAAATTGCAAGGGGTAACAGCAGTGTCGAATGTTATCAAGAACGTCGTCGGAATGTTTATCGCATTGCGAACTTTCATTTTCGACCGTGAAATGTGTGGGAATCAGCTCTCAAAGGGATGGGGTCATTACACTGATGCCCATTACACCACCTCCTCTGGACTTCTCGTGTCGATCGTGAGCGACAGTATACATAAGGAAACCGAGTGATTTCAAACACGGGTGCCGCCGCTCTGACCTCCATAGCAGCGGCGCCAAAAGAGGGGTGAAATGTCGGCAAGACGAGGCGTGACGACCTTCCCGTCATGTGACACGTCCAAGGTGGCGTTGGGCAGAATTATGGTGAAATTTGGTGCCAATGTGACATCATGAACCCACATTACAGCTTACATAAGCTTCTGTACCACGGCCTTTCTTCGTTTGTGTCGACTTCTTGCTGTTTAAAGCGTCGCCGAGCCCGAGGGTGATTTCGCAGTGCACCACGTTTTTACACTATTATAGAACAAGATAGGAGCCACATTTGAGCTGAAGCCCAAAGTTCTGCGTCGCAATGGGACAAGATTATTGGTTATCGAAAACGTGATCCTTTAATTTTGTTGCCCAATGTAGTTCAAAATGTCGCGTCCGACAGGTGATTATGAGTAAAACGTGGCAGATACTACATACAAAGAGATGACGTTGGAATTTAATTCAATAAAAATTTGTTTCCAGGAGAATGAAATATACATTGTTCTGTAACTCATCATCCGTCTGCTTTACCACGTTTCTGCGTCCTTCAGTGACCGTTATTGACAGTTATATTACTATACCAACTTCAGAGTTCAAGAATCAGATACACAGGCACTCCTATACCGAAGTGAAAAAATCTGTTGGCTCATAATTTAACTTTACACGTTTTGCTCAAACCTAACCTTATGATGCAGTTCTTCTATCGCATTTTTGACAAACATGTAAATGGCAGCCGCTGTGACCGATCGGTTCTAGGCGCTTTAGTCAGGAACGGCGCTGCTGCTACGGTCGCAGGTTCGAATCCTGCCTCGGGCATGGATATGTGTGATGTTCTTAGGTTAGTTAGGTTTAATTAGTTCTAGGGGAGTGATGACCTCAGACGTTAAGTCCCATAGTGCTTAGAGCCGTTTGAACAATTTGAAACATGTAAATTTCGAAAAACACTTTACCACATGCAATGTAGGAAGCACATTTTCTTTCAAAATAGTGAATCAGTATTTAAATACCCGAGGAATTACAAGTTTTGTGCACTAAATTTTACTTTACGGTAACGAAAAACCCTTAGTAAACATTTACTGAGTCAGTGCTCCAGCTACATTTTGCTTTTAGGTACATCTATATAAAAACTACACAGTATTAAACTATTTGGTACACTACTGAATCGATAGTTTTCGCTCTCCGTTGTACTACAGTGCAGCCGTTAAATCGATAATACTTAATACTTGGTAAGACACAAGGTAACTTTGTAACTGTATTTGGACTAGACACTTTCGTCCTCTGCAAAGCACTGAGTAACCACCAAAAAGTGCAACACAGGAACCCTAGTGAATCTTATTCACTCTCTAATCCAAAGAGTACAGCAGGCTGCTTGAACTTTAGTCTTCTATGGAGTCTCGATTCATTTTATCCATGTACTAGGCTAGTTCGTACTAAGTTAGAGCAGTTTCAAATTAGAAATAAGTGGGAAGCTTTTACCAGTTCCGCCATTTGCCTTACGACCAACGGAAAACTCTCTAAAACATTAATTGCAACTGGAGGATTGGGACCATTTTCAGTTTATTTCTGGGCAATGTTGTTCACTGACCTAACAAAACAAAAAATGTGTGTGTGCGCGTGTGTGTGTGTGAAAGGGAGAGGGAGAGGGAGAGAGAGAGAGAGAGAGAGAGAGAGAGAGAGAGAGAATGTATGTATGTGTATGTTTTTCCACATGACAACGTGTCTCCGTGTGAGTGTAAGTGCACTATGTGCACAACATGAACACGAATTTGCCTAGTTTTAGAAAAATGAATGGAAATGGTGCAGCACTGTGCTAAATGCACGTTGCCGCATAGTGTAATTCGTTAACAAGGGCGAACGGGACATTCTGTAACACACTGTGTCATTCCTATATATTCCTTTCATTCTTGAAACAGGGATTTACATCAATAGTGAGAGGAGTAACGGAGAGGTAGCTTCCATTAGTGAACTAAGAAAATCGCTAATGAGACAGAGCGAGGTTATTGCCTCCAGATAGACCATTGTGGATTTTCTGTGGATACTTTCATACTACCTTATTTATTGTATGTCACAACACGGTTTTAAGAACTGATGTGGCTGTTAGCGGCATATTTTCAGTGCTTTTTCTGTTGCCATTTTCCTCGACGTACATCATGTCATCTGCAACTGTTTTAGCGGCAGTTAATAAACAAATACTAAAAAGTGAACTTACGTATGTCAGCGTTATACAGTTGGGATTGCCGTAGTGTTGTGAATCCAGTTTTAGTGTGTACTCGGTTGTTATATAGTATGTCGTGTACTCACGTTCGTTGGGCGGCTTGCAGCTAATTTTATACACAGAAAAACAAAACTTTCGCACTTCATTTATGATGCAAATCATTACGCCATCTTGCTGTTGGCGTGTGTCGCGAGAAATGTATCGCATGTTGCGAAAAGGCTATGAAAACTGTAGCTGGAATTCGGACGATTTCTGTTCCTTATTTATGTCTCTGTGCGTAATGCGGAAGTGGTTCTTTTGCTTGCGTGTCCTGGGCCAGTTCTCTGAGAGCAATAAAGAGTGTGTTGTTGCAAAGTGTTGTGTTTTCGTTTATTACGTTTTTGCCTTCCGCTATAGCAACTGTATGTAGTAATTTTCTTCTATTGTGGACACAGAACAGAATGCAAACACTGGCAAACAATCACTCCATCACATACAGGGCCATAAACAAGGAACGGAAGTCGTCAGAACACTTTTCATAGCCTCCTCGCAATGCGCGGACAGCAAGATGGCATAATGTTTTGCATCATAAATGAAATGTGAAAGTTTCGTTTTTCTGTGGATAAAATTAGCTGCAAGCCGCCCAGCGAACTTGAGTACACGACAACCTAAGTAAGGGCTTAGTACTCACCAAAAGTGGATCCACAACACTACCGCAATCCCAACTGTATATCGCTGACATACGCAAGTTCACGTTTCAGTATTTGCTTACAAACAGCCGCTCGCACAGTTGCAGACGACATGATGAATGCCGAGAGAAACGGTAACTTAAAAATCACTGAAAATATTCGGTAACAGTGACAACAATTGTCAAAACCATGTTGAGATTTATAATAAATAAGGTAGTATGAAAGTATCCATAGAAAACAATATTTAAAAACCAAACAGTGCAAATGTAATAACGTATTACAGTGTTTTAGAACTACGCTATTTTCTCCATGTTTTAGATTTAAAGAACTCACTGATGATGCCCATATTTGTCGCTGAAATTAGTTTGGGGAATAAATAAGAAAATAAATAACAAAAAGTGTTTTGCATATAGACGGATTCACAATTCCCATATTGTTTTTATACCTGAGGAAAACACTGTAGAGGTCCTGGACAGTTTTAATGTGAAAAGATTTGTCTTTGCAATTATAATACCATACCTTGCAGGTCAGTCAGGTACTCGTCCATCTGCACTTCCATAGGGGCGCTTTCAACAGAAGTGGCAAACGGTCTCGGAAACAGCTCGAAAACAGATGTAAGACTGACAGTGTCCTCAAAACCTTTGTAAAACTGTCCTTGCAACTCATCCAAGTCCGCAATGAATTCTTGAGGGCTCGAGCTTTATTTAACCTCAGTGAGCTTAGGGAACTGGACAGTCTGTCTTAGAATTTGCCCCTTCTACAACGCGAATTACATTTTTAACGCATCCCTAATCAATCACAAGGAAGTTAATTTGCAGTGTATCACTGTGGTCAGCGCACAGACAAGTCCCCTTAAAATACGAAATCTCCATTCCATTCTGGGTATTGTAATTTTCGTTTCTGCACTTCTTTTTGCTTCATAAATTCAACAATAGCAAGATTTAAATCGAAAAATCGTTTCAGGTATGCGCCTTGATTTAACCAAAATACTTTGTAGTAATATATGAAGTCTCCATGCTCTTCGTTCAGTTTCTCTGAAAGCCCGCATCTCGTGGTCGTGCGGTAGCGTTCTCGCTTCCCACGCCCGGGTTCCCGGGTTCGATTCCCGGCGGGGTCAGGGATATTGTCTGCCTCGTGATGGCTGGGTGTTCTGTGCTGTCCTTAGGTTAGTTAGGTTTAAGTAGTTCTAAGTTCTAGGGGACTGATGACCATAGCTGTTAAGTCCCATAGTGCTCCGAGCCATTTCAACCATTTTCTCTGAAAACTGTTGCAACTGACAGTAGAACAATAGATAGACTGAAAGAATTTTATTTATTGTAACACCAATTTCTTCAAGCGTTGCATGCCTGCAAGTTTAGCACATACTGCTTTTTGATGTACAGAACAATGAATCTTGTCTGTCAAATGGCTCAAATTGCTCTAAGCACTATGGGACTTAACATCTGCGGTCATCAGTCTCCTAGACTTAGAACTACTTAAACCTAACTAACCTAAGGACATCACACACATTTATTCCCGAGGCAAGATTCGAACCTGCGACCATAGCAGCAGCAGCGTGGTTCCGGACTGAAGCGCCTACAACCGCTCGACCACAGTGGCCGGCTCTTGATTATCGATCGCAGTAATTTTTTGCTGTCTCATTGTCACCTAAACGTTTCAATTCTTTCTGATGGTACTTTAATGTTATTTCATAGCATATAAGCAGTACCCATCGCTTTTGCGAATTGAGAATTCTCATCTTTCTCTTCTCTCATTCCCATACATTATAAATGACTGAGACCATAGATCGCTAGGTTTCCTCTTTTTGTGCACGTTGCCACTGGACTTGTGAACGTCCTTCATATCACGAACAAATAATGAAAGGTGAACACCGCCGATACCACGATTGTTGAACTCAGAGAGTTGTGGCGAACGAAAAATGCCGTACTGCAGTGTTAAATAACGGTGGCGCTGCTCCAGGTACTTCCGAGAAGGACCGAGCAAAGCCGAGGGACATGCCGGTCTTTGGTTCCCACGCGGCTCGCATTCACTGCACGCGTGATGTTTGGAAGTCCGTGACCGGCCCTGTTTCAGGAATTACACCAAGTTCAGGCAGCAGAAGAGGTTACTCAATGCAGTCAACACGCTGTAGTGAACGAGCAAGTTCCGGTGACGCCACAGCTACCGCTGTCAGTTTCCGCCACGAAATGCGTACAACACAAGCGACCAAGCCGCCCCTCGTTTCCAAGAAGGGGCACTCTACTCGCTCCGCTTGGCTGCATTCCTCATAACCAACAGCATACACGTCCATAACTGTTTCTGCTGACTCACACTTATACGTCTACCGACTTCGCACCGGAGCTTTGTCGTATAAAATGGTTGTCATTAACATTTGATCGCTTCACTCTTTCTGATAGAATGTTTTTATTTGCACATATACATTTAATAAGCAAATAAGATTTCAATAAACTAAAAATTCGTTCCATTAATACATGGAAACTACGGTATATAATTTCTTACGTAACACAACAAGAATATTTTATTTGATAATATTTCAGAGTTTAGCACAACAGTGTATTTAACATTCGGCCAAAACCTTAATTATTTTTGATTACAGGATAATATTGGAGCTCAATACTTCGTGGGATTTATCTTCTGCTTTATAAACGCATTCAAATGGTCCTTCATGTTATCGGCTTTGGTGTGTAGTCAGGTCCAAATGGTTTTCATTATTCCTCAAGAATCTTTTTAAACCTTCTTTCGATCTGGTTGTGGTTTGCCTGACCCTTCTATCCTTTTTACTCCATAAGTCTGTAATGAAGTCAAGTCTAGTGATTGAGGTGATATCTCAAAAACAATGGAACGTCTGTAACAGAATAACTTCTTTGTAAGCTACGATATGTGCATTATGTCATCATTATCTTCGAAACATTCTCAGCGTTTCTGCACGCCTGTATTAATTTTTCTTCACAATGTAGAGATGTGTCTGCTTGTTTAACATCATGCCGTCAATGAAAGCAAATTCCTTCTCACAACATGACGAAACACTGCCCCATACCAAAACAGTCCCTCCCCTCTATCGCCCGCATCTCGTGGTCGTGCGGTAGCGTTCTCGCTTCCCACGCCCGGGTTCCCGGGTTCGATTCCCGGCGGGGTCAGGGATTTTCTCTGCCTCGTGATGGCTGGGTGTTGTGTGCTGTCCTTAGGTTAGTTAGGTTTAATTAGTTCTAAGTTCTAGGCGACTGATGACCTCAGCAGTTGAGTCGCATAGTGCTCAGAGCCATTTGAACCATTTGACCCTCCCCTCTATCCCCCCCCCCCCCTCCCCCGGCTGTGTTTTACAGTAGTTTGGCGGTGTTTAGCCTGCAACTCTTCAGTTCACTTACGCCATAGGTTTCCTTCTCTTGGAAAGACGTTGGATTTGCTCAAATCAGCAATTGTGACTTTATTAACGTACCTGGATAACCCAGCGCGTAAACGAGTTCCGTGCCCCTGATTAAATTCGCCTCGTGGATTAAAGATGCGAGATGATGGGCCAACCACACTGAATGTTGTTTTTAGACGGCTCTCCGCATTACAGTATGTAAATACGCGGTGGGTACTCCTCTCCAGCCTCAGGTACACGCAAAGCAAACATGTAGGAAAGTTTCCACACTTCAACATGGGTTTTGTTCTAGACGCATACAAATGGGGTACACTGCATCCGTCCCAGGGGGGAGAGATGGCATTTGGAAGAGCGTCTGTCACTAACAGTGCCAAAACCCATATAATGATGCCGATCCCGTGGAGAAACGGGAGTAGATAAGGAAGGGGAAGAAGATAAAGAGCAAATGTAACGTCTTTTCAGCACTCTGACCTTTCATATACGTGGTCCCTTGCGATCTGGAGTCTTTCGTTTCAATTCAATTTGTCCACACGTGCCATTCTTCCGTAGTACCCTACTTCTCTTATAACACTCAGTATAGCTGAATCACTCACTTGCTTACCACATTCTTGCGGCAGATGTTTTGTAGCTGCAGAGGAATTTAATCGAGAACTGCGCTTAATATTTCTCATGATTACCATCCATTCTCTTTCACTAAGCTTCCTTGGCAGCCTTTTTTGAGGTACATAATCTATGCTATTCTCCTACTCAGATCGTCTTGTAATATCCGTAACCGTACTTCTGCGTGTATTTCACCAATTAGCAATATCTCTGTGAATATGATGCTTACACATGTAGCGGTTTTAGAACATCGTGTTAGTTCCCTTGTGTCCCACTGCGACTTTGTAGACCACTCTGTATGATGGAACAATATCAAGTGGGCGGAAAAGGAGAAGCACACCGTATTATACCACTCACAACGTGTATCTACACAAGTGCTCTCATGTCACTGTAATACTCGTACGTGACCGGATGTTAAAGCGTCATTCTTTTACGACCCCTCCCAATCAATTACTTTCAAAACTCGTATATTAAAATGTTGACCGGGATTCGATGAATCTTTGTTTTTTATAATCTCGCTTTCTCTACTGAAAGAAAGTCTTTATGTCTCAAATGTACCGTCGACATTGTGGGAGAAAGACACAAGAGAACGACGGAAAAAAGGAGAAGGATTATTTGTTTCTAGTGTAGCCTTGCGCGTAAGTGAAATGTGGATAATGACTGTAGAGACAAGAAGACAATAGAACAGGTGCTATCCACCTTTTCATATCTAAGGAAATGGTGGCAAAGTAAATTAGAAATGAACCGGAACTCGAACACGGATTTCCCACTTCATGCGAGCGGTCGCGTTAACCGCTTTGGCTATACGTGCTGAATTCACGGGCCAGACCCAAACTCTTGTATGTCATCTTTCCTGCGGCAAAACATGTACTCGCGAGCACATTATGTAATTCCCATACAGGGGAGGACATTTTAATTGAAAGTCACTGCCTGGTTACAATGAATAAGTACGATATTTCAGTGCCTGTGTTGTTAAAAAGAACTATGGAAAGTTCTCTCGGACATGCATGCATGTCCAGAGGAACGTTGTATCGTTCTTCTTAACAATAAAGGCGTTGCAGTATAGTACTTTCATACCTACGGCCCACTTTTGCATCTCTGTCACCAGTATAATTTTCTGATCGCCTGTCGGTTCCACAGGAATGGTGTTTTTTAAATAGGGAAATAACTTGACTTTGTAAAATTTATACAGCAGAGTTACACCATGTTAAAGCGCATAACAATAATTACTTACCAAATACTTTATGTCGAGCTCTATCTATGTACGACAGAATAAATATTTATGAGACAACTTAAATGTCAGAATAAATCTTTATGAAACAACTTACTATAGTTACATTTACTAGATTTATCTTCTTATTTATATTCTGCATGGGTACTCGTAGAATCATAAAGTCCATGAAATTACATTAAGGTTCTTAAATAGTTATGGGATCCCTGAGGCGGATGCTGTGATGCCAAATACTGGATATGTGTCACAAATCTTTTAAAGAAAAATCGAAGAAATGCCCAGGTTGTTTATTTTTTTGGTCTTAATATGGTTGGCAGCACTAAAGTCTGATTGCACAAGATATGACGTAGGGAAAAGTGTCAATAAGCTGAATATAGTTTTCCACATGTCTGGATATATGGCAGACATTCTATTATTTTTCCATAGGTTCCCATATCTACCACTATCAAATTTATCTTTACTTTCTTCGCCCTGAACAATTTCTATCAGTTCTTATTGGAAAGTTGTATCAGCGTCTTCAGTATTTGCGATAAAAGAGTTTTTCATCCAGTCGTTTACGTTCAATTTCAAACCGTCCAAATACTGTTTCCCAGTGCCCAGTTTAAGTTCATTGAAGTGGCTACTGAATTTGTCTATATCCTCTGAAGTTACACCAACTTTTATACATGGTGAGTCACGAGGAAAGGTACATGCTTTGAAGGGTGCCAATGTTATTGATTCTGAACAAAAAACTTCATATGAACGCATATCTTGTTCTTAACAGTTTCCGCGGAAACTAATGAAACAATGGGGGACAAAAAAAATGCAGATGATAGTAAATGAAACATTGTGACCTGATGTTTTGTTTAATTGAGTTCATTTCCTCACAAAAGATATTCAAAAAGTTCACCATCAACTACAATGTATTCAGCAGCTCTAGTAGATGGCTGCTGTGTTGCTGATCTGAGCTCATTCGTACGGGCGTTTACTTGAGCGCAAGACTGTAAAAGACGAACAAGAAGTATTTTCTTTGTGTCCATTCTGCGCTGGTAGACTTCGCTCTTGTGGCCAACGCCACACACAGTGATCTGACGGAGTAATATCGGGTAACCTCGGTGGCCAAGAAATGACCCCACAGCTACTGATCCAACGCCCAGGATATGTTCCAGTAAGGTGCTGTGTGAAGAGCGAATTGAATTGGTCAGTAAAAACAACACTACGTAGCCAAATGTCGCTTTGGTTTTATTCGCGTATGAATGCTGATGAAGAAGGACATACGACTGATACCCCTGATTTTTAAACAGCTGTATGTCGGATACAGCACTCACAGAGGCTGGGTTTTCTGGTAGTTGGGAGCTCCAACGTTAGGGGCGTAATGGGACCCCTTAGGAACATGGCTGCCAAGGAGGGGAAGGAACCCAGTGTGCACTCCATGTACATACTGAGGGAGTCATTCCAGATGTGGAAAGAGTGCTTCCGGATGCCACGAAGAGTACAGGGTGCAGCCAACTGCAGGTGGTGACTCATTTCGGTAGCAATTATGTGCGTCGCCTTGGATCGGAGGAGATTCTCCCTGGTTTTGGCCGGCTAACGGAAATGGTAAAGACTGCCAGTCTTGCTTCCGAGATTAAGGTTGAGCTCACAATCTGCAGCATCGTTGATAGAACCGACTATGGTCTTTCGGTGCAGAGCCGAGTGGAGAGATAGTATCGACAGTAATTGAGGAATATATACTACATAAATTAATAAGTGATGGTACTGATCCCTCATGGTACACAAAATGCGTGAGATCGCTTTTGCAGAAGCGGCAAAGAAAGCATGTCAAATTTAAAAGGACGTAACATCACCAACAGTGGAAAAGTTTTGTAGAAGTTCGAAATATAGCTCGTACTTCAATGCGAGATGCTTTTAATAATTTCCACAACGAAATTCTGTCTCGAAATCTGGCAGAAAACCCAAAGAGATTCTGGTCGTACATAAAGCACACCAATGGCAAAACGCAATCAATATCTTTACTGCGCGATAACAACGGCGAAGTCACTGATGACAGTGCCACTAAAGTAGAGTTATTAAACACGGTATTCCGAAAAACCTTCACGGAAGAAGACGAAGAAAATATTCCTGAATTCCAATCAAGAACAACTGCCACACTGAGTAACATAGGAGTAGATATCCTCGGTGTAACAAAGCAACTTAAATCACTTAGTAAGGCCAATGCCTCCGTTCCAGATTGTATACCACTCAGGTTCCTCTCAGAGTATGCTGATTCAATAGCTCCTTATTTAGCAATTATATACAAGCGCTCGCTCACAGAAAGATCCGTACCTAAAGACTGGAAAATTGCTCAAGTCACACCAATACCCAATAAGAGTTCAAAAATGGCTCTGAGCACTATGGGACTCAACTGCTGTGGTCATCAGTCCCCTAGAACTTAGAACTACTTAAACCTAACTAACCTAAGGACATCACACACACCCATGCCTGAGGCAGGATTCGAACCTACGACCGTAGCAGCAGCGCGGCTCCGGACTGGAGCGCCTAGAACCGCACGGCCACCGCGGCCGGCCCCAATAAGGGAAGTAGGAGTAATCCGTTGCATTACAGGCCCATATCACTAACGTCGATTTGCAGTAAGGTTTTGGAACATATACTGTATTCGAACATTATGAAGTACCTCGAAGAAAACGATTTATTGACACATACTCAGCATGGATTCAGAAAATATCGTCCTTGCGAAACACAACTTGCTCTTTATTCTGATGAAATAATGAGTGCCATCGATAGGGGATGTCAAATTGATATTTTTAGATTTGCAGAAGGCTTTCGACACCGTTCCTCACAAGCGTCTTCTAAACAAACTGCGTGCATATGGAATGTCGCCTCAGTTGTGCGACTGGGTTCGTGATTTCCTGTCAGAAAGGTCACAGTTCGAAGTAACAGGCGGAAAGTCATCGAGTAAAACAGAAGTAATATCCGGCGTTCCCCACGGAAGTGTTATAGGCCCTGTGTTGTTCCTGATCTATAATAACGACATAGGAAACAATCTGAGTAGGCCTCTTAGATTGTTTGCAGATGATGCTGTCATTACCGTCTTCTTAAGTCATCAGATGACCAAAACGAATTGCAAAATGATTTAGATAAGATATCTGTATGGTGCGAGCAGTGGCAATTGACCCCGAATAAAGAACATTGTGAATTTATTCACCTGAGTACTAAAAGTTGCCGGCCGTGGTGGCCGAGCGGTTCTAGGCGCTACAGTCTGGAACCGCGCGACCGCTACGACCGCAGGTTCGAATCCTGCCTCGGGAATGGATGTGTGTGATGTCCTTAGGTTAGTTAGGTTTAAGTAGTGTTAAATTCTAGGGGACTGATGACCTCAGAAGTTAAGTCCCATAGTGCTCAGAGCCATTTGCATTAAAAGAAATCCGCAAAATTTCGATTACGGGACAAGTCACACAAATCTTAAGGCTCTAAATTCAACTAAATACTTAGGGATTACAATTACAAATAACGTAAATTTGAACGATCACATCGATAATATTGTGGGTAGAGCAAACCAAAGACTGCGATTCATTTTCAGAGCACTTGAAGGTGGTACAGGCCTACGAATGAGATTGATTACACCATTCATGTCCGCCCCATTCGTGAGTATTGCTGTGCGATGTGGGATCCGCATCAGGTGGGACTGACGGATGACATCGAAAAAGTACAAAGAAGGGCGGTTCGTTTCTTACTATCGCGAAATAGGGGACATAGTGCCCCAGACATGATACGTGAATTGGAGTCGCAATCATTAAAACAAAGGAGTTTTTCGTTATGACGGGAACTTCTGATGAGATTGCAATCGCCAGTTTTCTCCTCCGATTGCGAAAACATTCTGTTGGCCCCAACTTATATAGGGAGAAATTATCTTCACGGTAAAATAAGAGAAGTCAGGGCTCGCACAGAAGAATTTAAGTGACAGCTTGAACGTGGTTTATTGAACCCTCTGCCAGACACTTTATTGTGAATAGCAGAGTAACCACGTAGATGTAGATGTCGATGTACGGTTAAGAAAAGGGCATATGTTCATTTGAAGGTTTTTTAAGAATCACCAGTAGCATAACCTCTCAAAGCATGTACCCTTCCTCCTGACTCATCCTGGAGATGATAATTTAGAAAAATGGTAAAAATCTCATTTCAAAGAACTGTTACAAAGTAGTTCAAGTTTGTCAATAAATAACGACACAATACTTTGGTAGTCTGTAAAAGTTTTATTAGCTCCTTGAAGCTGCAAAGAGTCATTATTATATCTCTTGAAATTGCCTGTCAAATGAAAGGCATAAGTGTTTGCTGCTAGTAACTGTTGATACAGATTGGTGTCATTATGTATTTCAACAAAAGACATTATATAATCGCCACCGTAATTAGGCAAAGCTGTACCAAGTACTAACATGGTGATAAAGAAGGTTAGCTATTGGGACTGACTTTAATTGATATAGAAATCATGTTTTGCGAATAAGATACAAGGCAGTAGCGCAATTTATAAAGCAATGTAACGGTAGCTTGGCATGAATAACACAAAAGGAATATTATCCCATTTTGCATCAACTGTCACTCACTAACACTTACTATCTGTATATTATAGCAGAAAGTTTATGAATAATATAGGTAAAGAATTACTAATGATGAAGCAATATTGACTTGGGGAAGAGGTGCATTTATCAGCTTAATATTTGGAAATTACTGTAACTGAAAAGATTTTCAGGTGATCAGGTGATCATCTCTATTGCGATTATTATTTGAATTCTGAAGGAGCGTTCACTTTCTAACGCTGTTAGCTCAGATGGAACATGCAGTACCTGGATCTAGTACAGTTTGAATATTTGTAGCCCGTTGATTGATATAGAACACAAATGTTAGTGAATTGGCAAATACACTTCATTAATGCTGTAGTTGTAGTATGAAACTCAAATCTAGCTCAACAGTTAGCATGAGGTCGCAGAAACTAATCTATCAATAGACTCAGATCAAGCCCGAGCATCTTAGCCAAAACACAATATGAGAAACAATATATACACATGAAATTGTAAACACTGTTACTTCCAGTCCGGTAAGGTCGCAGGTTCGAATCCTGCCTCGGGCATGGATGTGTGTGATGTCCTTAGGTTAGTTAGGTTTAAGTAGTTCTAAGTTCTAGGGGACTTATGACCACAGCAGTTGAGTCCCATAGTGCTCAGAGCCATTTGAAACTTTAACTATTCTTTTATGAAAAATACGTGAAGTACTTCCAAACTTATGCTCACTGAATAATAACGATACTTTATTAATCGTCGTGAAAGTTTACTGAAACGACTTTTCAGGTCAATAAAACACGTTACTCGCAAATATCGTAGCACTTGGGATATGATCCTGTCTAGGTAAATGACTAAAGATAAAATACAGATGCCCAGCACGAAATTTAAAGACCACGAACGTATTAATGAAAAATAAACTGCATAAGTGGTCTACGCAGCTATACAGTACTCAACTAATAATCTCAGACGTAGGTGGTAACAGTGTCGATCTCCAGCAGCTATTGAAGAAAGGTGGCAAAAATATCTTACTTCCACATCCAAGTTTATATTATATAATCTTGCTGTTCTCTTTGCCTCGTTCAGTTCACAAAATGTGAACACTTTGCCTACTAGCCACCAACTAACTCTTGCCACAAAAGAGCCTAGCAGATCAACCATCAAATCCACCTTTTTTATTCACGCCATGCCAGTTTCGTTGTAGAGGATCTTCCCTCCAAGTTTCACTTGATGACAAACCGACTTTTCCTATGCATGAACCAGTATATCAAGTACAGTTTTAACATTTACATTCGTTTATATAATATTATTTTTAAACTTACATCCATAGACCAACCCAGTTGACGTAAATAATGAATAAAGCATTTACACAGATGTCACGTCAAAGTGCTTGTTGATACGGAAGTCACATTAGGTAAAACCGAACAACGAAGTTAAATAAGACAAGTGTAGATGGTATCGATAATAGTGTTACGAGGTAAACGCCCTTATCGTCTCCGTGATGAGAGTCCCGAGAGCAATAATTGTGAGCGGAATGTTAGCTGCTCTCCGCTTTCTGTGACCGCTGCGTGCTTTATGAATACGTTCACAGTGGCAGAATCAACAAGCTCTCCGCTGTGTGCTTTGTGAATACATTCACAACGGCAGAATCAACTCGAAAATAAAAAAAATTCGGTGTCATCTTTTTAGACGTCGCCACCCAGTTTCATACAGTTCGCTTCTGATCAAAGAGATACACGCTATCCATTCCTCTGTTGTGCAGATTTATGGCACTTGGATAGGCTAAGATACAGAGCGTATGATCTTTTCGATTTCGGGACGCAAATGTTACGTCCTTAGGAGATAAGACTGTAGACAGAACAATTACTGATCTTGAGTCTTACCACTTTACCGCAGCGATAGAATCTCTTATTTGAGCCTTGAACTCATCTCCCTAAAGTTTGTAGTTTTTCTTCCCAATGTCTGGAAGGCCGTTTTTGTTGACTGTGGTAGTACCTACAGTATATATTCCAGCATCCAGAATCGTTTTAATTAGGGACTCCTAAATTAAACAGTTGTCGTCTGCCGTAATACATTTTATATATAGTAGAAGTAAAAACAATTCTAGTAAAACCCTTACACAAAGATGGTTATCGGCATTGTTGTGTTCCCCTTTCACACAGTAGGTATGAACCTTAATAGATGTCTTTATTTCAGCGTCTGTGGCATTCACCCTCTTCTTCGTTGTTGTAGGTATTTCAGGACTAAATCGAAAATTTGGCTACTCTTGGGATGCTTACAAGTCGGTTTGTTCACCAATATTCTGAACCATCTTAACATTTAGCCTAGTCAATGGAGACCAAAAAAGATCAGTCAGTTGAAAAATTTCCTGTAGTCGCATGTTTTTGTGCAGTGGAAGGGGAAGTATGCCATAACAAGACATTAATTATCCTGACCAGTGAGATATGAGCGTTGTGTTTGTGGAGCGTTTGAAGATCACTTTTTTGTATTTCTGGAATGAATCGAAAACCACAGACTCTAACGAAAATGTTTCCCCGCAAAAAATTGAACTACATTAAATTCACCACAAACAGATGCTACCCATTTTTTCTCCACCACTATACAATTTCCGCCTCGCAGAGAATGGCTAAATATCAGGTGATTGACCCTTTCAGGCCTGAATTTTTCAAGAAGAAAGAAAATATTTCCTTACGTGGTAATGTTGTTAGTGATTTTTTAATGACTTTAGATGTCAGATTTATACAAAAGTATGTACCCGTTTCCAATACATGCTTTGTCCACTTGGCTTCATTTTATGGACTAAAATAACTAATTACAAAATATTCTTTGTTGTAATAAATAATAAAATGAACATTCAATAACTATAATTCAAAATAACAATAACAATATTCAATATTATTCTAGAATATAGCGAACCAACCACACTGTGTACTCTGGTGGTCACGAGCTGGTGTACACTGTTGCGCATTGCTGCGCACTGCTTCGTTGACTTGCTGATTTTCATACTGATGCCCAACAGTGGCAGTACTTGCGCGTGATGAAAAGGGTTAACATTCACAAATGCGTATCTCCATTTTCCATTAGAAAAAAAATACTTTTGTTGCAGCTAAGACACAGTAAAAGTTAATGTTCACAATTGTAGCCGAAGGGCCTGAAGGTATTAAAAACAGTGTATTAATGATATAAAATCACTATTTGTTATTACATGAAATTGGATAGGGAGAACTATGAAATGTGTACCATGTCTCAGTGTGGCAGAGCCGTATTAAGGTATAAATTGTGTCCTGACGGTGTAAGACGGTGGAGGGTAGACGCAGTAGAGAATGTAGATCACCAGATTGTGGTCATGCACTTCCCTCCACCATAGGTATGCAAACTGAAGAGCGAACAGGTCATTCTCCTATCTTTCCACTCAAATACGTAACGAGAAGCTACTTCTCTTCCTATTAGCCATGGACGATTATAACTGTGAAATAAATACGAGTTTCATACCATAGTATCCATCTTTGGTGAATGTTAGCGAACAGTGCGAAAACTAATATTAACTGCTGCTGAAGCTACTTTCATAAGCTGTTCATAAATATGTAACTTAAAGTTACAGGGTGGTAGAAAGTATTCCATATTCTGTGAGGCGGTAGTGTGGACCGACACAGGACAAAATTTATCAGCAAACATGAGCTCTAAAATCCATATCTTATGAACTGTGAGAACTTGTTCATCTTTGCTACTGTGAAACACATCTCCTTTACTACAAGCACTTTGCTGTTACGAGCTTCCTACAGAATGCAGAGAACACTGCTACTGTGAAACAGCAGCGCTTCTAATTTCATCTGCTTGCTGTTACATACGAACTGCACTTATGCTCCATCGCTAAAGCAAGTGTTCAGTGTTGTGTCCACTCATCGTACTGCATGCTTCTGTCCGGAATCTTAGGGAACCACGTACTCTCTGAAAACACCAGGCTTATCACGGATGCGATGGGAGGCATTGATGACTTAGTATTTTATGTAATTAGTGGGAATTGCGTACACCAAAGATTTCAGGTGATCCCAGAACGAAAACTTTAAGGCACTAAGATCGGGGGAACAAGCTAACCAACGTACTGCACCTCCCCGAACAATCCACTAACCATTAAATGTCTGTGTGACGGGTTCTCGGACATTTCCGAGGATGTGAGTTAGTGCTCCATTATTCATGAATCACACCTCTTGTTGTTGGAACAATACCTTCCAAGCAGGACGGGCAGTTCGTTGGAATGAAGCTGGGGAACTTGTCCTTATTTGTATTCTGCTTTCTGTAAGTCGTTTGTGAAAGCAGAGCGCTTGCAGTGGAAGAGATGTGTTTCACAGTGGCGAAGACGAATAAGTGCTCATGGCTTTTAAGCTACGCATTTTAGAGCCCATGTTTACTGTTTCTTCCTTGTTTTGGTACATAACAACCCCTCTCAATATATGGAATTTTTCTTTTAACAACCTTTTAGTTTGTCACGCTAGGACAGTAATGGTGCGCGTAATGCCTCTACGATCTCTCAAAAGCTCTTCCACAAAATCGTGTCCTCATGGGTCTGAAAGTGAAAGCTGCAGTGCGCTTCCCAATGCATACTCTTTGAAGGTGCCAAAATGAATAACGTTGTTTGTTGAGTGTTAAGGGGGATGACACCGGTACTTGAAGATATCCGTAAGTGGTAGTAGGGCTGACCTGGTTGCAGTTGCAGACGAGCCGTTCAATCTACCCTACTATAAAAGAAAGAGAAAAGGATCGCCGGCCGAAATGGCCGTGCGGTTCTAGGCGCTACAGTCTGGAACCGAGCGACCGCTACGGTCGCAGGTTCGAATCCTGCCTCGGGCATGGATGTGTGTGATGTCCTTAGGTTAGTTCGGTTTAATTAGTTCTAAGTTCTAGGAGACTGATGACCTCAGAAGTTAAGTCGCATAGTGCTCAGAGCCATTTGAACCATTTTAGAAAAGGATCTCGCAAGCATCAAAGACAAAACTGAAACTTCCTAGTGAATGACCAGCTGTTAGATAAGTCTATAATTATGAAACAATCTGCAGACATGTGCGCCAAAAATTCTAATGCCTCCTGGAGCTTATATTTTTCAAAAGGATTTTTAATATCCAGAAATTTAGTCGATTTATAGTGGAAAGTATTTTCCATAGGTTATAACCTATCCCGATAGAGTAAGTAAAAGTCCATACCAACCAGAGTTGGAAAAATTTGCATGAGAGATACATGAGCACCCGCTCAAAAATGATGCTGAGGAAATCAGCCGTGGCATTGTTGAATGAATCATTCATCCACTATTCTGTAAATATTTATGGAAAACATGAAACACTAAATCATAATGACTGAACGCGAATATTAAATTTGGTCCTTCGAATAACAGTGAAGTTCTACAGCCACCGCACCAACTCTTTTGGTTAAATTCAGATTAGCATAATGCGTCTGTCATTACTTGGATCGAAAGTACAGTAGTCAGAGAAGGCCATCCCTAGGAACAGGTAAATTCTATACTTACGATACATTTTTAAGTCTATGCCTCATCTCCTTCTCAACTGTTTAATAGTGTCCAACTACGAGACAAATCGCATGTGATTGAGAGGTGGCATGAGCCCCCTCTCATATTTCTATCTTACGATTCTCCTCTCTAATTGCATGCGGTGGAAAGTTGCTATTCCTTCACACGCGGACTTCCCACGCAGCGTCTCTCGTCACCCGGGTGGTCCGGTGACAGGCGGGCTGTGCTGATTTTGAAAGGGTGTGAGGGAGTCAAGTGAATGCTTTCTAGACGCCGACATTGTCAAAAGACACGCCCAGAGGGGCCTGAAGTAGCGGCTGGGCTAGAGGTTCCGTTACTTCACAGAAACTTAACGAAAACACTTTCTGGCGGGCTACCAGCGAGGCGTGGGAATGACTTGTGTACCCAGGCAGTTGTGGCGGGAAAATTCCCGCGCTTTCTGCAAAATAGTAACTGTGATTGGCTTGCTCAGGGCATAGCTCCGTGACGTAGCAAACACTAGAGAGTAGTCGGCTCTCGCTTTTCGGTCGAGGACGTCAAAGCAACCAGCCATCGCCTCCGGTACGCCAGATCGTGTTCTGGCAGTTAAGAAGACAGTTTGGTAATGTATGTCCGCAGCACCGGCAGATAGGGATTTTCCTAGGTGATAATCAGAGCTCAGCAGAGCGCGCCTGTTCGTCTTTTTCTAATTTTGTTCTGTCTTGGGTAGCAGCAATTAATGTGGGGTTAGCTGTGTGTCTCTCTTAAGATTTGAGTGCCAAGGAATTGGCTCCACATACCACTTCGTCATAAACCTCACAATCTAGTTTAGGGACAACTTCACCTTCACAGCGTTTGTTCGAGTATACAATTTTAGCCAATTTGATGTATTATAAATGTTTCATGTGTTTTTGTTCATTATTTTGTGTTTAGTCTTAATAAATCATATTGTTATTTTGGACAGAACTTTCATTCTGTTGAACGGTAGAGCAACCCATCATTTCTCACTACATTAATGAAACCTTCCTTTATTTAACTTATTTATCAAATTTAATTATTGCAGGTGCCAAACTCTTTTCTACTCCACTTGCAGGGTTGATTACAGTCAGTTAGCGTATATTTTTTAATCCATGTGCAACAGCAAAAGTCGGAGTTAGAATAGGGGGGGCTTAGAGCATCATTTACATATGTAGATTCTAGAAGAATTTAGTGTTAAATACACTGCTTGCCCCGGCACCTCGCATGATTACTTTGAAATTTCCTGTCGCCATATTTTCAAATGAATATACAAAATAGTTTTTGAGCGTATATGTTACATTTAAAATGATATTTATTCATTTTATCCTTGAAATGAAAGTTTATTTACTGGAAATAATACATTTGAATCATTCTCGACTATTAGATATCTGCAGAATTTTGTCACTGATTGCTTTAAGCAACAGTCAATGATGTGACAAATTGTAGTGTTGACTCATTCGCGACCGGGTGCTCGGTATTGTTATTGGAAGGTCTAAGGGAAGAAATTTAGCGTTGGTTGCTGACTCATGAGCTGCTTGACTGTTATCAGTGACTCAATGTACGGCAGACGCAAGGCGCTGTCGTCAGCATAGGAAAAGGGTGGGGTGGGGTGGGGCTTCTGGAAGGCGTTCCATAGTTCTTCTGCCTGTCACAGTCAGTTGTCGGCAGTCGTTTGGACGAGACGGAGCCCAGAGCAGACGGCGGGTGCTTCCTATATTGGTAAGTACAATTCTGTGGAAAATAGTGCATCTGCATACTTGTATCTATAAATACGTTTGTAGCACAGCTGAAACTGCTATATTGCTGCTGCTATAAAAGCGATCTTTTACAAAATAGCTATGCGTGATGTTCAGTTAACATCCAAGTTCGTCTATAGTGTTCAAACATATTACGCTGGACTTTTATTGAAGTGAATTTCAGGCAGTTCACAGACATGCTCATATGAAAGGCGTTTTTTTTTTGTTTTTTTTTTTTCAAAAATTAATTCATAGTTTTGGCGAACAAGTTAGATTCAACTTATGTGCACCAGCTAGGTCAGTCATCGTGTGACCTCTGTTGGCTTCAATACACAACGGTATCAAACTGTCAAAATGGAAATTTCCAGTGATCTACGAAGGCTATGAGAATTTGGGACTTTTCTCTTACCCAGTGATTAGATTGCTAGATATTTCGTTAGCTGTAAGTTACTGTTGCTGTTATTTCTGTCTTTCCACAGTCTCAGATTTATCGTTTTGTTCATTAGCCAAAGAGATAAAAATTACCTCTTCCTTACGCCTGTCGAAAAATAAATAAATAATAGAAAATGGCTCTGAGCACTATGGGACTTAGCTGCTGAGGTCCTCAGTCCCCTAGAACTTAGAACTATTTAAACCTAACTAACCTAAGGACATGACACACATCCATGCCCGAGGCAGGATTCGAACTTGCAACCGTTGCGGTCGCGCGGTTCCAGACTGAAGCGCCTAGAACCACTCGGCCACCCCGGCCGGCACAAATAATAGAAGAAAGTAAATCTAACACAAGTATTAATTACTCTGAGCGATACTTTAAGCGTTAAGTCAAGATTTTACTTCCATGACGATTTACAGGGCCAGAGATACAGTGCGCGATACACAAGTCTGCAGAGTAGTGTCCTCGAAATTAAGCCTGTGATGAAGACTGTAGATACTGGGAAAAGGGAATTTATAGTCATTTTCCCTATTATGTCATTCTTGTACTTGTTGATACAAAGTAAATCGAGGATATGGACACATAGTAGCTACATTCGCACACTGACTAAATATTTTAAGGAACGACTGTATATTTACCACGAGTAAACAACCGAGAATTATTTTCTTAATGAAGAGCTGTTAGGTAAAGTGTTGAATTACCACTACGTTTCTACGAGTTTCATAGTAATCATATCCTGGCGAAGTATCGAAATATTGCGAACGTCCCCCTGCTTTTCACGCTCGACAGACGGTTGCTGTTTCTCCCTGCGTGCAGGCAACAGGTTCTTGCTCTGTGGGCAGTAAGTCTGGTGTAGTGGCCGTGGGACCTGGGAGGAGTGGGACGTGGGTGGGTACAGGAGGTGCCTTAAAGTCTCTACGTGGCCATGCCTCCAGCCCCACCCGCCCCTCTACGGCACATGACCACGGCGAACTGTGGTTTGGGGTATGTGCAGCCATGTGCCGTATATGAACAGGGTGGCTTCTGTCACTTCTCTACACTTCTCCTGAAGATTATCTGTGCTACACGCTTTGAAACGTCGCGTACTGCAACAGCACCACCCGGCTGGAAAAACGAGAGCTCCTCGCTAGCAGTATACACCGGAATAATCTATAATCACATATCGTAATCTCATTGCTAAAACGGCAGCAAAAGCTAATAATTACTGTGTGGTTATGAAAACAAAAGAACTTGGTTGTGACAATGAATCTGAGCGAAATAACGTGCTTTGCAGCCAGTAGTATACCAGCCATAAACAAATTTTCTGTCTACATCTCGATTCATTTTCATTCATCCTAAACATTATCTCACATAATCTGGCAAAAACTTTAAATTAAAATTGTAACAGCGCCGGTAAAAGAAAGGAGAACAACAGAGTAACGGATCTTTAAACGTAGAATTTTCTGAAGGATTGATCACGTAACCTTTGCTCAGGTAAAGAAATTAAATTTCCATTTGTCACACACAGTCGATTTTAGTATGAAGGAGCTGTCTACAGCCACCACTACCAGAAAGTTACTCAAAATCAGGCGAAACGTTTTCCTACATTCGCGAAATCTAACGACCACTTTAATAACTTATATAAAAAAGCAGGGAGACCCAAATAATTGTCAAGAAGACTGGATCAGAGACAAAGGGAGTTTTATTCTGCCATCGTAGCTTCCTAAGCAGTGAACGAGCGACGAGTGTTCATACTAAGTCGCGCAGAGCACAGTTTTCGTTTTGCCACCCGAGATTAATGTTCGTGATTCTGCATATAGGCGCCCTACACCTCGCCAAGGACGTTCCGAAGCCCCACCACACCTCCACTGTCCCCCCTCCCACTGCAGTCTTATCGTCTTGCTGTAAGAAGGTCTGAGTGGGAGGGAGGATGTTAGCGTTTCACAGCTGCTGACTCACAAGCTGCTTGACGGCACTCGGTGGACGGCAGACACGAGGCCCTGCCATTGGCATAGCGAGAGGGTGGGGTAGGGGTGGGGCCTTTTGAAGGCGTTCCGTAGCTCTCGGATACGCAACACTCCCTTGTCCCTTGGATGAGACATAGTCGAGAGCGGAAGTCGACGTGGCAACTACGAATATACGGCTGCCTATTCTGTTTGTCGGTATATCTCAAGATAAAATAGTGCTTACTTGTAACATGCGTAAATACTTTTGCAACACACTGTAGTTTACAGTAGTTTGAAACTTAAGTGGTAAACTGATTGTTACCATTAAATTCTGAGACTCAAGGTCCTGTGAGTGCCAAAAGAAAGTTGTCATCTTCAGACAAAGTGCACAGTATGCACCTAAATCGTTTTCGATTTATTATTTCTGTTCTAAAAGAGCTGTTCTATGAAGCTACATCGCAAGCTTAAACTTTCATCTGTGTGAAGCTGTAGTGTTTAAATATGTCTCCGTACTTCTATCGAAGACAATTTCAAACAATGTATAGAACCTAGCAATGAAACCTCTATCTTTAAGCATTCGTGAGTCTTGACAAGTTAGTCACTTTCGACATCTATCGACCATATTGCTAAGGGGAAACCTCCTTTTCCGTCAATCTAGATAAATGAGAATGTGGAACTGTCTGAATTGGGTAAAACATGTTTCTAGACAATCATTTACCAAACGGTTCAAATGGCTCTGAGCACTATGGGACTCAACTGCTGAGGTCATTAGTCCCCTAGAGCTTAGAACTAGTTAAACCTAACTAACCCAAGGACATCACAAACATCCATGCCCGAGGCAGGATTCGAACCTGCGACCGTAGCGGTCTTGCGGTTCCAGACTGCAGCGCCTTTAACCACACGGCCACTTCGGCCGGCAATCATTTACCGATATATTGTAGATGTAGTAATAAAACGAACTTTGTGTTATCTATATAGGACATTATGACATTCTGTCTTTCGCAGTGAACACGATGTCAGACATTTTACTCGCTGTAAATTACTCTCATAGTCGTTTTTTTCTTTAATTGTGAAAGATTCGCCCCGCGTTAACTTATTTTCATAAATACCATTTGAAGGTGCGAAGCGAAGTGCTAAAACATAAATTTTTAGTTGTGCTGGCCGATATGTTATTCAGTAATAGAAAAATGTTATTGTTCTAAGAATATTTATTTTTCTCAGCGATGTACTGAGAATAACGAAGTTACTAAAGTGTCAGTGTATGGACACGTATTGCTTGGATCAAAATTTATAAATTATAGAGTGCTGCAATCGGTCGTCCTTTTTTAGATTATATTACGCAAATCCAGATTTCGGCTAGTAGCTAGTCATTCTCAATGCACTATTGTCTATTGTCAATGCATGTAAGTCCCTGTTGTTCGGGCGTCAGTCACAGTTCTTTGAATACTATGTAATTTCGTGAACTAGATTTTGAAAGTTGTAAAAAAAAAGTATTCAAAATTTTAGTGCTTAGAACAGATAAAAAGAAACACTTTCTACGCAACACAAATGTCACAGTTGCGCCATATCCCCACTAGGGCTTCAGAGACCATGTTCAAGCATCCGTGTGATGAATATCGTTTAATTTATTTACTGAGAATGACAGCCGTTTACATTAGTGTACAACTGGTATCTGCGCGTTAATGATTGTCTAATAATCTTAAAGCAACCAGATGTTTCACGCATAATGACTACAGCTTCAGTGAAACGGCAAACAGCTCGCCTGGAGCGTCTGTTGGTGTATCGTACACGAAATACTTCATCTTCCACCACAAAATGGAATTCATAGCTCAGCAACACCTCTAAAAGAATATACATCACACGGCAATTTGAACAGCGTCTTTGATCTTCACTAGCGTCAAAGCTACCACGGACCCCTAGAAGGGAAACGGACCATCTATGTGATAATTGTGTCACTCAAGAAAAGCCTCTTTCCATTTCTTCTAAACACTCTCATACTCTGTTTACATGAATTGTTATGCCGTATTCATTTTGCGAGTGGAAAACGCAGGAACGATTTCGTGACGAAAAGCTGCGTGGTTTCCAATAGAGACGATGAGAGGAATTATCACGACGTTTCAACGAGCGTCAAGTTGATCATCTTTCGGCGCAGTGTCAAGATTTGCGGATCTCTCCCTATTGAAGGCGGCGAGAGGTGGCAACTGCCTCACTCTGGATGAGGGCGATGGGGCGTTGTGCTGTTGACAGCCTTGCTGGCGGGATTATGTTAGGATCTGGTTGGGCCACTATTGAGATCCATATTGAGCCCCGCGTTGCCGCCCCCTCCGCCACACTGTCAGCCAGCCTTACAAGGCCCTGGCAGAAGCTTCGTTTTGGTGGGGGATCGCCCTTCGCGTCTGAACAGGTGGAGGTGTCACTAGAACCAAGTTTTAAACAAGAAACTATCTCAACAGCACTATACGCCAGGAGAGCGTACGTTCACACATTGTAATCTTATCTTCAGAAGTCAAATTATTTCGGAAATCGGCAGCAAGATGTAGTACAAGTATCACACTGCAGTGAAAAGACTAACTGTTGCGTAACAATAAACCTGAAGAAAAAATCGCTGGTGGAACCCAGGTATATCGTTCAGTTTTAATGTGGATTAAATTTCCTTCATACTGGAAATACACTGATGTGCAAAGCTTAAAGACCCACGTAACTTTGGCATTACATGCGAATTAACGTAGCTCGATGAAACTTTGACCATACAAAACATAACTGCTACAGTATTGTACAGAAGGTAATTGGAAGAACTACACTGTGAGGTGACCAGAAATGACACTTTTATTCAAAGAAAATAAATACACTGAAGTCGCCAGTATTCGTGATGGTCCTCTGTACATTAGAGATGGCGACACATGGTTCTTATAGATTTGTGATCATCTCAGATGGCACTGCATACTCTGCCGATATGTATGAAGAAGGCCAGTAAAATCCGTGTTCGCTACGTCTTCAATGTCTGACTTATCACGCCTCGTGTGCAGGACATACCAGCACAGCCTGGTACTGTCATGCAGCAGCGTTATTGGTTCAAAAGTCTCTGAGCACCATGGGACCTAACTTCTGAGGTCATCAGTCCCCTAGAACTTAGAACTACTTAAACCTAACGAACCTAAGGACATCACACACATCCATGCCTGAGACAGGATTCGAACCTGCGATCGTAGCCGTCGCGCGGTTCCAGACTGTAGCGCCTAGAACCGCTCAGCCACCCCGGCCGGCGCAGGGTTATTCAGTCGCCACATCAATACTGGTTATCCTTCATGTTTTACTGCCCCTTTTAATACATACTGCTAAATCTAATATCACACTAGACCAATTCGGGACCGCTCTATCTAATGGCACGTAAAATTCCCCTTTAGTAATAATTTTGTATGTAACTGGAAACAAACGTATGCTTTCCGTTGCCAGTAGGCACCACCTGAATCAGGTGATGAGAATATTTCTACACACCTAAAATGAAACTGAAATTATTTGCTGAAATACCAGACAAAATATGCCTCACTATTTTTAGGAGAAACGCTCGGTCTACGCAGAGTGAACCTTCGATGCACACGCCGGGCAGCAGAAAGTGCTTGTAATCCACGGGTGGTTATTCGTCTTTCATCTTTTTGTTTGGCTAACGGCTTAGTCAATAATTAACATAAAATGTTTTTTGTTTACTGGAGTTCTTCAAACTCTATCTGTTGCCGATACAGACAGTCGCACAAGGATAACAGAACAAGCATGCTCGGGAGACATCTTACAAGGGAATGGTCCAATCCGAAATGCCGAAATCTGCCCTGAAATTTTTCACGCGGGAAGACTGAACCAAAAGAAAACCAGTGTCAAAATTTTAGCTGCTAAGGCACATTACAAGTATTTTTAAGAGATGTTAAAGTACCCATTTTTGCCCCACGAAGAATCACTTGTAACAGCGGTTTGTACAGCCGTTCCTGCCCAGCGCGAAATCGGCGAATAAGTGGACGCAGCCGTAACAAGAGAACGTAGCGCAGCTTGGCACGAAGTCCAAAGGGCACACACGCGAATTTAAGAAATGAAACTATACTAAAAATGATTCAAATCACAAATTTTTTGGAAACTTATAGTTCACATCGACAGCTAAACTGTTGCAGTTGTAAGTCTTACACAGGTGACTAGCACAGCAAAGAAAATGAAGTCAGTGCTTGATTTTACATTACAAACCACTTCCAACAGTCTAGACTTTAATTTGTTGACATGGGATATTTTATAACAATTCCTGTTGCACGGTTCTTATTATGATTTTTAATCATGTATCTTCCACTAACTAATCGTCATAAAAATGTGGAATGTCTACTGGATGACGGAAACTAGCGTCATTCTTACACGAGGCACACATGTTAAAAGGCACTTCGCAGTAATTACTGGTTTTACTTAAACAGAAATGGGATGGGGTAAGAAATGGTCATGACCATTGTTCTGCCAATTGTGCTGTGTACCAGGCATACATGGTTAAATTCTTAAGACATGGTGAAGTAAACTGACAATGAACAAATGACCAAAGTTTAAAAATAGTATTCCAAATGATAAGCCTGAAATGACAAACAAGTATTGGAAACTATATTGTCCAACTATTTTCTAAAGAATGCTTTGCACTGTTGAATTTTTTTATCGAGTGAATAACACTATTAGTTATGGATGTATCAGAGTTATATTAAGTCTTTCCTTGTTCTCCTAAAGACAGAGGTGTCTTATCAGCAGATGAAGAATCTAACAAAAGCAATGAATTATTTCCTGCAACTGGTACGAAGGTGTTTCAGACGCATTATTGAAAATTATTCTTTCCCGTTTTTTGCAGATTTTGCTACATTGATCAGGAGATTTTTGCAAATAAACAGTCCTTTGTTGGATATTTTGGTTCTTTTTTACCTTAAGGTTCCTGAAGATAGATATAAAGCTATATTGTGCTTCTAGCTTGTGCTACAAACGTCACTTCTTGCAAGAAACAGGACTGGTTGGCTTTATACACATCATACTAGGGGATAACAAGAATCTTCGTCTTCACGTCAGCTACAAATTACTCTAGAGTATTACCTTATAATGACATGTTTTGTACACTATTACTTGAAGTAAACTTCGTAATTTTGTGACATTCTTTTCCATCTGATGGCCTGAATCCTTTTAACTGGGTCAAAGAAGCATGGGACTCAGCAGCGCTCATCTCATTTTCAATTCAGAGGGCCAGGTCTCTTACATCTCCCTTAGTAACGGTGGATTGACTCTCACGAGCAGTTCTAAATCTTTCGATTAGTTTTTTCTTTCATACTTTCATGAGCTTCATTTTGGCGCATATTTCGTACTTTGCGTGTATCTTTCTTACATTATACAGTTCACATTCAAATTTTACGTGACGATTCCTGCTTTGCACATCGCTTAACTTTTAAACATTTTATGCCTCCTGGGTTTAACCAAAAAAATTTATAGCCTTCACTAATAGCTAAAGTCAGCGTCATGTGGGAAGGGAGCACAATTTTCAGCCGTTCTGCGCATCCCACTCCACTAGCCACTGGCAGCCAATAATATTCATTCCCTTTTTGAGTAGCTAGCAGCGAGTTACAGGTAGACAGCGAGAATGCTATCGGCAAGAGAACTGTAAAGAGCTGTAGGCACCGTAGAAAACGTTGGTTTCGTGTCGCCTGGAAAGCGTCGAAATCGCAAGCAGCCTGTAACACAAATGGATGATTTTAACAACGATGCTTTAAAGTGCTCCATGTGAATTATGAATGCCCGACATCCCAAAAACGTGTTACGGTTATGTAGGAGAAAACTGGCTTCAGTGATAGGCGCTACGTTAGTATAAGTAATTTTAAAAGACGTTGGTCACAGATATGTTAAGAAGAGAGTTTTTAATTCAAGAAAGTGAGATAGTTGCAGTACGAACTACATCCCATATAAAGATTCACGATACAAGGGAAGGAGGTAGTTCAACAGTGTATTACCTCGATGAAAGAAGGGTCAGTTAGAATCACTCCAGAAAGACTTGCTGGAAAATGAATGATGGTATTAGCGGCTTTAAAGTTATCTTAGGAATAGGTTCTCGAATAATTATTCTGCCTGCTGACTGTTCTTCTGGTTTTGTTTCTGAGAATAAACTTGTATTTATGTGTAAGAAAAACAGCAGTGACTACCAGTTGTCGTTAGACAATTGTAAAATTGTGCTTCACGTCTACATAAAGCTGTGTCAGGTGTTCTCGCCTCCCGACGTCACGCAGAGTAAATCTGTGGCGCAGTGGACATAACGTCAAGATGTGAATTAATATTTCTTTCATGAGGATTGATCGAAATTGCTTTTAATATCTACTATTCCACTCATAGATTTGAATGTATTATACGATGTAGCGTAGGAAAATGACCCTGACTGTTGTCCGCAGCAACGCAGTTCAGGACTTTGCCCGCTCTCTGCTGCCGCGCATGCACAGTTCTCATCCCTCCACGCTTCCTTACCGCTCCACTTCTATGCGCTGGAGCGCCGTCCTACGTGATGTAGGCTATAATACTGAAAATGCTATCTTTGATCTGGATAGGTACTGGATTTTTGTTCTGGACTTCAGTGATCAGAAAAATCATCTTCAAACTACGATTCATGGAATCGTCAGAGTTATTTCCTGTTTCTTCTAATTTTCTTCCAGATTTTGTAACCAAATTTCGACATCATTCAAACGAATATCAAAGACATAAATTAATATATTACAAAAATCGCAAACTGTGAATTTAAATTTATTTCAGTCGTAGTATTTATTTTAGTTACGTAACTAATAGATAACAAATATGTAGGCCTCCAGGAAAGTAGGTGAGTTCGACTGGATACCACATTCTTCGTATTTTATTTTTGCAAAGTTGTAAACATTTATTGTATTCTCCATTGCTGTGAAACTCTGGAGTCTCCACAAAGACAGACGCTATTAACAAGCATATACGAAGGAAACACACAGAAAACTGTTTTAACATTATGGTTAACTCATAGCGATACGATAAAGGCAACTGAAAATTATTGTGGATATTAAATAGGTTGCAAATTCTAGTGAATAGCAATTGTGAACAGTTGTCTCAGAGAGAACTGTCAGTGTAAACTGAAATTCACTTTACAAATTACGATCGCATAGGGCGTGTTATCTGTTTAACTATTCTTCATCTATCAAAGCTAGGCACCTGCCGTATTTAGCGTGTACTGTCTGTTGAAGCTACGGTAGGGGTGCACATTTCTGCAGCCATTTGGTGGGCTACGAATCTGGCAGTTTTCTGCATCTTTTTAATACCTATAGAGTGCCGTAACAGCTAAAGATGTGACATTCCGTTTCTTTCAGTGTATTTCGCTGGATAAAAAATTCAGAATAGCTTTCGACATGTTGGATTTCACTGTTTCCTTGTTAGTTAGTATTGGCTACACGTGGGGAGTACACACAACACATTTTCGTTCGGAGAGAGCTGTCATGTAGCGCAGGCAGTCAAGCCTGCGGGAACTACAAGACTTCTATACTTCCGATCCTCTTTCTGTTGGTTTAATATTGAAAAGTTTCGTTTAGGCCAGGCACCTCCATGAATTCTGTATAATGTAATTATTTTACGTATGAATTGGATACTATTATGTTAATAAGACTTGTCGTTTGAAAGTTGCGATGGCTACATAATCTATAAATTGCAATAAAACTGTTCATAGCTTTCAATTTCTTTCAACGTCAACTGTAGTCGTATGCTGTTTGATTTTCATCTCATACACAGAAGACACCCCGTATACGGCAGTTAATTATTATGTCACCCTCTTGAGTGGGTTATGTATGGTGATAAGACGGTATCACCGTGAACTGTGTACACCGATAGCACCACGTGAAACTGAGTTGTGGAGTCAAGAAGCAGAATCTGATCCTGCCAGGAAGACGTGACGGTTTCCGCGAATGTTTATTTTGTTGCGAGACCAGCGAGTATGTGGTGTGCTGCAGGCACTGGTAATGGAGAAGGTGCCGGGGCGCGAGATGAAGCAGGAGCAGCAGCAGTTGGGGACAGAGCCGCGCAGGCCCCGCCCACCACCTCCGGGGTCACCACGGCCGAACCCACCACCACCGCCACCACCCCCTCCGCAGCCAGCACCAGGCGGTTCCCAGATGGCGGTTACCAGTACTCGGGTGGTCGGCCTAGGAAGGTCGGGGATAAAGTAAGTATTTGCTTTGGTTATGTTCACCAAAATTCGTTTGTAGGCTACTATCATATAATTTCCTTATAAGAAACTACGCATCGTAACGTGACGGAATGTGACATGGATTCAGCTAGACACAGTTCCATTCAGGGACTGCTTCGCTGGCTCATTTATTTACCTTTCAAACTTTTCATAACTTACAGCAGTTCTTATATGTGGCTCGGTGGTCTTAGATACTAACGCATAGCTTTGTGTTGACATTAAAAGCACAGATCGTTGCTAGTGACCAACTTGTGGGCAAACATCTCTCTATAACAACACTGATGGAGCGAAAACACTAACACCAAGACGTGTACAAGTGCCTGGGATGTATTTTATGGCGCAGATCAGGTATATATAGCAACATCCAGGCTATTAGGATTTCACAATCGTACTTGAAATCCTATTTCAGAATTCAAAATGATGTCATGGTTCCATATGCGGTAATAAGTGTCTATAAGGGAAGGAAGCCATAGTTTTCAAGACAGAGCCTGCAAGGCGTAGACGTGAGATGGACCAGAAAACAATAAGTAAGTTAAATTAACAATCATTATTCTTGTGTACTGACTTCCATAACATCTTCCACTATGATTAGCAAGCTACCTGAATGTGTGTGGCGGAGGGTACTTCTGGTACCACCACATGATCCCAAATTTCCATACGTGAATTGCTCGTAGGAAGAATGATTACCGCTAGTTCTCACTATGAGCTTAAATTGTGGGCATTGCCATAGGCTCGCCGCTCATCGTTCGGTACTGCGGCGTCTACACAGTTTTCCGCGCTTCATTAACAAAACACACAAGAGGTTATCACAAGAATAGACACAGATCACGGTTCATACGATCCATAGATGACCCACACGAATTTCTTCCGTTTGAGTAAATGACGACAGTGACTGAAGGAAAATATCCGTACACACAACCCAAATGAAAATAATTGATTACGGGGAGAACATACATTGAATAACTGGCTGTCATTGCCTTGCCGAAATCAAGAAAGGATTGTGCTACGTTCTAATCACAATGGACTCTGTAGATATGGAACACAAGCTTGTACAGGGTATTTGAAAAAAGACTTGACAGCTTTGAAAATTCATATAAATTAATTCATAGGACCTACAGCGGTAATTGTAGTGTGAATTTGTAGGGAAATACATCATGTTTCGTCTCGTGTAGTTGGCTAGTGCCGAATCGCACCGTAAGGCGCGCTAGCGGCAGATGCGTTAAAGATGGCTGCCTTCACTGGACCCAAGCGTGCTAGCTGTGCTTTGCTTTGAAAAATCGAAATCGACGATAACAGTTCAGCGTAATTTACATACCAAGTACGCTAAATAAGCTCCAAGTAGGCCTACAATTTATGAGTGGCATAAATGTTTTGTAGAAACAGGATGTTCGATAAGATAGGGGAAATCGCCAGGTCGTCCAAGGACATCTGACGACGTCGTTGAGCTAGTGAGACAACGTTTTGTCAACAGCCCTACGAAATCGTCCCGGCGTGTATCTCGCGAACCGTAGATACCACATATGACTGTTTGTCGTGTGTTGGGAGACGGTTTGCATTTGAAACCGTACGGATTGACGATCGTACAAGCAATAAAAGACACTGATAAAATTGCTTGCAAGAACTTCTGTTCAGATATGTTACATCGATTATATGAGGATGAACATTTCTTGGACAAAATCATCTTTTCTTACGAGTCGACTTTTCAATGAGGCAGTGAAAGTCCACATCAAACATTGCAAAATGTTCGTGATAGCCCTAAACTGAACGTTTTTTGTGCACTGAGCAAGAACAAAGTGTGCGGCCCCTTTTTTTCCGTGGGAGAACCATCAATGGGATTGTGTACGTGAATATGTTACAACAATTTTTGATACCACAGATCGAAGAGGATGACCAAGAACGAAATATTCACTCCATGCAAGACGGTGCACCGACCCACTACCTGGCTGTCGTCTGGTATTTTCTCAGTGGCCCCTTTCCAGTTCAATGGATTGGCCGTGGTGCGCCAATTGCATGGCCCCCAGGTTCCCCAGACCCGACATCACTCGATTTTTTTTAGGGAGATTCATAAAGGATGCCGTGTTTGTGCCTCCTGTGCCGGCTTCACTACCTGAACTTAGAGCAAGAATTTACGCCGCCACTGAGCAAGTTACACCTGCAATGCTACAGCGAGTTAGGGAAGAAATTGACTTCCGATGGGATGTGCGCAGGGTAACCAACGGAAGCCATATACAACATCTTTAGTTGAAGGTAAGAAAACTTGTCGTGTTCCCTACAAAATAACTCTAAACCCAGCTCTATATATTCTATCAATAAATTTATGTGAATTTTTATAGTTGTAAAGTTCATTTTGATACACCCTGTGTTATACTAGCAGGTTAGTTAACATAGCATAGCAAAGTTAACATAGCACTTTCACACGCATACACTTCCAACAGCAATGACTGCCTGTTTGGGAACTACGCTAGAAAGTGCTACGGTCGTGAAACATTTTGACGAACACTTACCGCATGGCCGATCCAGAGTCTACCAACGCATTCCTGTTAAAAATGCATACCAATACTCTACGTTGCACAGGCCAATGCCAATGGGAGGGGTCAGCGACTACTACCATTATATTTTCTCTATCTAGGATAAAGCATATGACTTAAGTATTTCCATATTTTTGTCAGACCAGAAGTTAAAAATTTAGATTATTATTACTGGGAGAGGGTTTCTGGGACATGTTTCTACAAAAAAAATTCTTTAGAAAAGTGTTTAAATAAATTATAAAAAATGATTTTACATTTATTTATATTAATTTCACAATTTCAACAGTTACTCAGATTGACATTAAGAACACTTCACAATACGAACTATTGCTATTTTTTGGTGTGTGCAGGGCAGATATACTTCTAGCAGGAAGTGTAAGACATAATGTACTTACATTGTTTGCTTCTGGCGCATAAGTAACAGCATCCTTTCTTTGGCAGATTGTCCACAGCGGCATGTGTTACTTTCCGTCGCGGCTCTGTAATGATAATATCTCTGCCTACAGCACCTTGATGTTGATTACACTCATACCCAAAAGTTGATAACACTGTCGCGTATTTTGAGTGGAGGCCTGCAGCATTTTGAGCGCGTCTTTTCATGTTGAGAGCGCGAGGTTCCCGAGCAATATCTTTCAGGTACTGCTTTGTTCCAGAACTCTTTGACGGGTGATTCTTTGACCGCTCCTTGTGTGTATCTTGAAATACAACATACGAGTTGTATGCTACAACGTCAATTAAGTTGAAAAACACCCCCATTGGCTATCGACGCGTTGCTCGACGGCAGCTGTACATTCATACAGATTTACTGAATGTATCCATTCCAGACTTTGTACAGTTGCAGAATAGGACAATGTCTGGCTTCACTTCCGCCACATTCATGTCGTGATATTGAATTGACAATACTGTAACAATCTTTCCTTTCTTAGGCACATAAATGATTACAGTGGCATCATCACGAAAGGCCAACCGGATTGTTCACTGTGTAAATTTTTTTAGAGAAAGAGGACGGAGTTCTGTAGGAACATGGCGTTTGTCACTTCGATTAGTACCAACTGTAGTTATTTTCTCTTTCAAAAGATCAGATGCGAGTGGAACGGTAGTGAACTTTCTGTCCATGATAACATTTCTTGCAGATTGTTTCAAGTTAGACATTTCATTCAATCTTCTAACTATTTCAGGGTCATTGTTATGGCTCTTCTCATTAGCGTGCTTTCCAGCGTAGGGATCCGCAGCGAAGCAGTATTTCGTATCTGAATCACATAACAGGTTCACCTCTATTCCATATTTTCCTGGTTTTGTTGGAATATATAGCCTGAATGGGCATCGCCCATGGAAGGCCACAAGTTCTTCATCCACTGTGACTGACTCACTAGGATTATAAAACTCAGGAAATTTACTATCATGTTCCGTATATCCCTGATAGGAGCAAATCTGTCGGTCTGTCTTCTAGCTGCACGAGTTAGAGCATCATCAAAGGGCAGGCACTTTAGTAAGATTCAAATGTTCAAATGTGTGTGAATTCCTAAGGGACAAAACTGCTGGGGTCATCAGTCCCTAGACTTACACACTGCTTAAACTAACTATTGCTAAGAAAAACACACACACCCACGCCCGAGGGAGGACTCGAACCTCCGGCGGGAGTGTCCACGCAATCCGAGACATGGCGCCTCTAACGGTGCGACTCTTTAGTAAGAGCCTCAGCCTATGCTCCGAAAATGAAGCTCGGTTCATCGGAAAGTTTTCTTTACTAAATATATTAGGTACGCTGTCCTTGTTCTGTCTGTGGACTCCACAGTTCAAAAGAATTCCAATTGCTGACACAATTTCTTCCTTTTCGAATGCTATCGAAGTTTTCACGAAAATATCGTCAGATGATTGGTTGGTATAAATCAAAATGTTATCCAAGATGTAATCGTCAAGGTACATGAAAAAGCATTACCTGGTCTATCAGATTTTCTCCCCGCATTAGTTCCTTTTGGGGTCCTTATTACGTTAGCAGCAGACCTCCTCCCTTGACCTACATAAGGATCTCTTTTCCATATCGTACCTGATAGGGCCACCATATTCCTTTCAAGGTGATCAATTTATGCCTTCGGCCTGGATCGCCTTCTTGTTGCTTCAATATCTATAAAAAATGTGAAAGCAGAACCGAACACTAGCACACAAAACACTCATCTACCGAGACAGACATCGCAATATACTCCAAAATATCTACAAAAAGTAATAAAAATCAATAGTTACCCTGTTCATTTTCATCCAACTCGGTGCTGTCAGAAACAACTTGATCTGGAATTTCTACGACCACACCTTCAGTTTCACTGCTTGAACTTTCGGATAGTTCCTCACTAAATTCATTGTCTGAATTCTCAAGCGACTTTTTTATTTTTTCATCTGTCAATTTATCGATTTGTACATTCTGTTAATGTGCCACAGAGATAATAGCTTCTACTCATCACACTGTTAATTAGTTGACTGCGGGTGGTGATTGTTGAGCTGCTACACCTTCAGTTACAACAATCGCTAAAACTCAACAATGAATGTAAACGAAAAGCTCTTCTTTTTATCAATTGTAGCAATAATAATTACGATAAATATAATGTACGTATTAAATACAAAACTGAACACAACAGCAGCTGTAGCCCAAAAACTACGTTGGGGTCAGCTACTGAGCCCCTCCCCCCCCCCCCCCCCCCCCCCCCGCCCCGTTGGTACGCAACTGTCAAGGCATGTGAGAGCAAGAGTTAACTCCCTGAGAGACCATATTTCTTGCCCACATTATCTGTAAACATGTGAGTTATGTGGGCTGCGTTAACGCAGCGGGCGTCGCCCAGACTTACTAAGCGCCATGTCAGACCAACAGGAGAGGCGTACTTCAGAGCCCATCTGTAATCGCTGCTGAGAGTGCCACATGGTTTGTCTCGAGAAACATGTTTCTCTTCCTGCTCCTCCTGTGACATGTATAGGAATAGAACTGTTCTAAGTTGCTATGTTCAGGGAAGTTTTTATTTTTGATTTTTTGAATTATTATCATGTAATACAATTATTCGTGTCTCCTCTGCGCCTACAGTAACAAGATAACAACGTAATCATGAACCAAACATAAATTTCTCTCTAATCTCGGAACAAATTACGGTGAAGCTCTCTGAACTCACAGAGAAGTAAATTATGGGTTACAAACAGAAAGTAGTTAATAAAATCCGTTGGCTTTATTATCAGATGTATTAAACATTTGATAGTTACAAATTGAATCAGGCTTTATTACCAGTTGTATTAACATTTGATAGTTACAAACAGAGCCAGTACTTAATGACATCCGTGTATTAGTAGCATCTGTAGTTAAAGATGGAGTTTCTCTGCTGATATGACAGTACCAAATAATAGAATATGTATAAAAAATGTACTCAAATGTCGTTCTCCACACTGGCCGGCAGGGGGAGGAGAGTTGGTAGCTCAAATGGCTCTGAGCACTATGGAACTTAACATCTGAGGTCATCAGTCCCCTTGAACCTAACTAACTTAAGGACATCACACACATCCATGCCCGAGGCAGGGTTCGAACCTGCGTCCGTAGCGGTCGCGCCGTTCCAGAATGAAGAGCCTAGAACAGCTCGGCCACACTGGCCGACCAGTTGGTGGTGTAAAGCTTCTGATCACCAATATTTGTGCCAACGTCCTGGATTAAATTCAATACCTCTCTTTAGTGTTTCATGGTGTCATTGTAAATGACACTGTTGATATTGATCCGTCCATCGGGTAGCGACGTTAAGCTCGACGGTCTCTTTAGTGCTTTTCGGTGCAGGGTGTGTTCCGGCACCTGGTTCCACCCTCTTCCTTCCGTTATGTCAAAACTACACAAGTAGCTGCGTGGTCAGCGCGGCGGACTGCTAAGCGAAAGCGCCTGGGTACTATTCCAGGCCAGGTAGGAGATTTTCTCCACTCGGGTACTTTGTGTTGTGTTGTCCTTATGTTCGTATCGTCATAATTGACATGACTGTTGAGATGGCTGAATGGGCACGGCCCGAAAGCCAATAAATTGAATAAATAAATAACACTACACTGTACAAGCACTCATCGCCGTCATCGAGGCACAGCACAGATAGTCACTTGAAACTTCATAACAGGTCACAGGAAGGCAACGGTAAGCCTCCACTAGGACCTTGCCAGAAGCAGTGGTGCAGGATTCCTGCATCTGGTCCCCCTACACTGATTCTCTGAGTATGGGTTTATTTATTATTATTAGATGCATAGTATTATATAACTGATAGTTTAAAATGTGTAGATTTATCTAAGGAAGGTAAAGTAATTCATGATAGTATCACGCTGGCGGCGTAGTTCGCGTTACTTGAATAGCCCACTTTCAATAGTGACAACGATTTTCATACCGTAATTTTAGAGCAAGAATCTTCACATTAGTACTGAAAAAACGAAGTTTATAATGACATGGGCATCGATGTTGGAAATGAATGAAGAAGGAACTCTTCCTTTATGTTGTTGGAGAAACCATCCGAACATTAATCTGAAGTGATTTAGGGAAACCGAAGACGTAGAGTAGCAGTGGGCATACTGAATACAAAGGGATGCTAATATCAAGATATGATAAGACTTTTGGGAACATCCACTCCATCCCCACGTGGCATTACCGCATCTTGAGCAACTGAGTGTGTAACCTGATTCCCCTGTGGCGCGCCGCCGACGCCTCTGGGGCAATTGCACGAATGAGATGGCTGAATGGGCATGACACGAAAGCCAATAAATTGAATAAATAAATAACACTACACTGTAAAAGCACTCATCGCACTCATCTACACACACCACAGATAGACACTTGATGCTTCACAACAGGTCATAGACCAGAATCAGGTCTCCTTTGTCCTCCTACCCTTTCTATTTAGACAGTCGTGTTCTAGGTTTGTTCAGCATAGTGAAAAGTACATCAGCATCAGAGCTGTCCTAGTTAAAAGTGGCAGTAAATATCGCCTTAGTATAACATTTTGTAAGTAACTATATCCGATTGTCAAGTATTTGAAGAAAAGCATTTTGGTATTATGATGTGGGACTATGGCCTGGCTGAGATCCATGCGCACTATATAAAAAAATATGTGTTGTTCCACTTCTCCTCCTACCCACTTACCCCACTAGAGCGATTTTAACTAAACTTGGTAAACGTATCACTTGCTGTCTGGAATGAATAGCTGTGGGAGTAGGAACCACCTACCTATAAAAGGTGTTGGGATGGGGGTGAAAAGTAGTGTAGCCCACGACGCTCAAATACACTTAACTTAATCGTGAAGTTTTTGATAATGAGAGCACTTAGTGACTTTCAACAGACTTTACACTTAATTTCAAACCTTTACGAAACTTTTTCTCGCTCACATCCCCCACAAAAGGATGAAAGGTAAAAAGTTTATCACTTACGACATTTTTCGATTTCTATGCAGTAAACCTGCAGCATGAGGAATGGCGTTTTAATTTATTACTTCTTTATTACTAACCGCATTCGTGACACATTTTGGAAAGAGTATTCACATATAGCACTGACTGTACCAGCAAAATTACGTAATACTGCGACACATAGTTCAGGATGTCAAATACTGATATTGGTAACACATGTGGCAGACAGTATCCCCGTCGGCCTCTGAATGTACCTAGAGAAATATATCACTGTGTGCTACATAGATCAGGTGATACGACTTCAAAAATACTGAGATGCGCGAAAGTCTGCCACATCATGCATGCCGCTTTAAGTCTCACAGCACCAACGTATATTTTATAACTCGCCGCACCAAGGGGGGGAGGGGGGGGGGGAGTACTTTGTGGCCACTCAACAAAATTCTCTAATTCAAATTTCTTCATCTTTATTGACCTCTACTAACAAAATATTGTATAAAGAGCTACTGATGTGTAAGAAAGGACCAGAAACCAAATTTGCTTTAGCACTCTCTACAAAAACGTATTTAGTATTTTTAACTTTTTTCGTCATTTAACTTTACTTAGCCTTACGTTCTTGAGCAGTATGTATTTACATTGGTAGTAAAAGTCATTAAAGATATCTTGAAGAAAACTTCATTATAATTCAAAAATATTACAGATGTTTTAAATTAAATGTAGCCGTTTACTTTACATATTTTCTGGGATTACCTATTCATCATTTTCTTCGGAAACTTCTTCGCACTTGGAACATATAGCAATTTTCTTGCTGTGTACACTGCATGTGTATCTCTCACAGTTGTTAGAGATCATAGCTGGTTTGTTCACTTTATTATACTGCACTGCTTTTGGCTTACTTTCACGACAGCACAAGTGACATCTTCTCTTCCTCCTGCAGCTTTATTTCCAGCGAACTTCTGCTTGATATTCCCTCCGAGAATACCTTCCATGGCTGAAACCACACACTTCCGAAGTCCTGCAATATTCCTAGCCATTTCTTCAGTGTATGGTTTCATAAACTGTCGTCCCATGTCTTGAAGAAAAAGCCATCCCTTATGAGATTTTGTCTTATTCCAATATGTGAAGTTGAGCAGAAACAATATATTACCATTGACGTCTGCTATGTCCACAAGAGTATAAAAAATAGATAGCGGCCACCTTCTTGTTGCCCTCTTCGTTGAAAATTTCCTCATCATTTTATCTATTTTGTCACCGCCGCCTTTCGTCTAATTATAATATAAATTTATGACTTTTTCCTTCATAGTGTCACTAGGTGAACTGGATGCAGGGTCATAATGTTGAGTTGACAGCTACAGATGATTCTTTTTTCTAGTTTTTCACGAGGGATATAAGAAACAATTGTGATTGGGATGTTTCCAGTACTACAATAATTGAAGGTAAATTTCTGGGAATATGATTCTCTTCCTGAGATGTCTTTCAGTTCTTCAGGTATGTGCTTCCTATTAACTTGTAATGTTCCCACGAGACTCAGCTTGTTATCTCTCCACAAATCTTCAGATATATTAGCTGAAGTGTAATATCTGTCTGTGGTGACATTGCACCCTGAATTATGTTTAATAACAACCAGGCGTTTCACTACAGCTGCAGCTGAATTTGATTGTTACGGACTATCGTTTTGTTCCGTGTATACGACTCCATGCTGATGACATAACTGGTTTTGGACTCTGTGATCATTCGTATAATATAACCATACTTTCCAGGATTTCCCTTCATAAAGATCTTGAAGGTCACTTGGCACAGAACAGTTACAACACTTCATCAATAACTGTGGGCATCCCAGTAGAATAATACAGTATCTTGGCTGTAATTCATTCACTTTATCAAATGCTTCTCGTATAGCAGCAAACTTGTAATGTCCCCCGCTCTCATTTCATATCTCTGTGTCAACAAACCTTACTATTTTAGTAAACTGACGGAATCTAGTTCTACTCATAGTAGCAGTATAAACGAAACTTCCTGAAGTGTTGGACCTTAAATCGGCAATAGGTAACTTACTATTGCCCTCCTTCCCCATAACAATACGTAGCCCTATATAAGTCACAAATTCCAGTCCGTCTCTTTCGGGTGAATTGTGTCTCAATGCTTCCTCAATGGTATGCTTTATTATGATGTTAACAATTTATTTTCAAACGATTCTTTTATTATTCCTAGTTTAAATTCATTTCTTATACCTTCTCACTCTTTCACTATATTTTGTGCTACTCGTCTTGTGATACGAGAGGTTTCGAATAAATCTTTTTCAGTGCTTGTAAAATAGTTTAAAATAATTTTCACTGACCTCACCAGCTGTGTCATTATCCACTGCAGGTGCCCAGATTTCGTCTTCCAAGTCTGATTGTACACCATCACTGTCCACAGCCTCGCGCACAACATATTCCTCTTCAGTTTCACCCACTACTTCATCACTATCACCCATCACAATTTCAGAACCTCCAGAATCTTCTAAAATATCTTATACTTCTCTCTCAGTAAGAGAGTGACGGGACAATTTCAATCATAGTTTTCCGTAACATTGTACAAAATGGGACTGAATAAGATGGAACAAGAAACAATCAAATACCGAAGAGAAATTGAATCGTTGTTGAGATCATTGTTGCTATCGACACAGAGAAATTCAATGCCCAGAGGGTCTACACTGCCGAAATGTTATAATTTATGGAATAAGATATTCGTTATCAAATCACATCCACCATCAAGAAGGTAGACTTTATGACAACAGCATTTAAACTTAAGTTAACGATTTATATTCAGTTGAAAATAATAAAAAAAAAACTAAATATTTTCATTAGACTTTGAAAGTAAGAAATACCAATCTAAATTACATATTTTACAAAAGGTGAGCACAAAGTACCCTCCCTCTTGGTACCATATGGGCTAATTTATTACGTCTTCAGAACTAACTGGATTCGCAACGCATTTAGCTGACAGTAGTCACATATACCAGTGGATGCATCTGCAAAATTATGTCATCATGCGACACATAATTCAGATACGATCTCATGAACGTTGAGATGCATGAAAATAAAACTACAGAGCGAAATTCAAGAGAGATACAGATGTGATATGTATACAAATAGGTGTGAAATATGTCAAATAAATGTGAAATATTTGACACGTGCACACATGGGCTAAACCACGGGTAAAAGGCTCACCCCAAACCTCTGGAACGATTTCAACCAAATGTGGTACACATATTCGTTACAGTCAGGAAAGAAATACTGTGGGTGTAAGAACCACCAGCCTCCTGTTGTGGTTGAGGTGATAGCGTGGAAAGAGAAGAGCGAGGAGGATATGGACACACAGAGAGGAGAAGGACGATATGGAAGAAGATCGAGGAAATAAGAGATTTACAGAGAGAGGAAGAGGGGGAAAAGGACAGAAAAAAGGACGAGGAGGGAAAGCTCAGAGGTAGGGGAGAGGAGTTGATGGACAGAGAAAGGAAACAGGAGGAGGCAGATAGTGAGAGGAGAAAGGAGGAGATGAATGGCGAGAGGGAGGAGGAGATGGACAAAGAAAGGCGGGAGGAGGAGATGAAGTTAGAGAGGCAGAAGAGAAGATGGACACAGGGGGAAGGAGCTGATGGACAGAGAGAGCGGTAGGAGCAAATGAGCAGAGGGAAGTGTATGAGCAGGTGAGTAGAGATAGGGGCAGTAAGAGATGTACTAACAGAAGATTGTAATAAATACACACCCGGGCAACGTCAGGTACTCAGCTAATACTATAATAAAATTACGCTAACACATTTTCGGCAAAATTGTGGCGTAATTTACAACGTATAACACAGTGACAATACAGTATGTTGCTGGATTATTCTAAAATAATGACGGCACGAAAATTACCTTATGCACCCCCACCTCTCATAGCTGTTTGCTAACATATTAACGATTATCCCTAAATACTCACGCTTCGATTCTAAAATACGTGTAAATTCGGTGACCTAACGACTAGCACAGTGTGATATTCACTACGATAAAAAAGACTGCACCTAACAGACTTGCAAGTAACCACTTACCACGCTAAATGTACACCGTAAACAATCTATTACACTTGTGCTATTATTACGACCACGTGGATAGGACAGAAACAATAGAGAAGTATTTATTCTAAAAAGAATCACAGCGTCCAGCGAACGCAGTGCGTCATGAGGCGTCTGTAGGGTAGGCAACACTACAACCTGCACTAGGCCGCGTGCCACCGCCCCAGCTGCGAATAAAGCTGCTGCGAACACAAGCGGAAGTTCACGAAAACAATTTAACACGTGCTGAGGCCACCGCCCACACATTAAAGATGGTGGCCAACAGGTCACAGCCGACAAAGATTAATGCGCCACCACTGATTACGAAAAACCAAGCAGCCTGTCTTAAAACTATATAAGTCTCTAATATCTGAGAATAACCCCAGTAACGACGCGTTATTAACACTCAGCTGCCTTGACATCCTGCTATTGCTAGTGAAGTCCTCTTTTACAGCAAGAATTTATTAAATCGACTGTCCTAAGAAATATTCTGGGATAATCGTACAATGAGATGTGTGGTGGTGGAAGCCTCGCCACCGTGATGAAGTCATTAAATATGCGATCTGTTTACATATACAGTGGTAAACTATGGCTCCCGTGTCGCATATCACCAAGCAATACGTACCCACACTTTGGTTCCTGAGATTTATTTCCAAATATTGTTACCATCCCGACTTAGCTCTAGCTCGCATTCTTCTACTTTTGTTAACAATGTATATGCTGATATTGATGAAAAGCAGTAAATAAGTATCTTACGTCAAAATTATTACGAATTTTTTTTCCGGTGACACGTTTCGCCTCATGTGTGTTTCAGAACTTGAAATATCTTCCCTGAATAATTGAAGTAGCTCGTTAAAAGAATTTATTGACATTCTCACATAGTCAAAGAATATTTCTTCATACATTCTTAATGTAGGATACAACGTTACGAATTGGCCACGTAAGAGCCGATCACTTAGTATAGGATGCACCCAATACTGATTTTTTTTTACTCTCGCTCTCTTTTTTTGAGAAACCAGAGTAAACACAATATTTCTTCTTCGACTTCCATTTTGACATTGTCAATTCCCGCTACACACTGAGAACGCCAACCGCTTACTAACCGCGGCCTGTCTGAACACGCAGGCCGTCATTTTGGGGTTCAAACCGCGCTATTTAAACTGCGGGATTCCTGCATGTCCGAACGCAGCCTTAAAATCATGTTTATTGTAATGGTACATGACCCATTATGCCCCTCCTAATCTGCATCTAACACTGTATTTTGCTGTATGCCTCCTCTGTTCCGAGTTAATCCCTACTAGAACTAAAAACGTATTTGGTTATTTTACCTTGATTGAATCTTCCTGTGACCTTGAATAATGTACGATTCTATACGTAAAATCAGCACAATTTTCAAATCTTGAATCAAATATTAGGGATCCCATATTATTAAAAATCACTGTAACCTCCAATTCACCTTGATAATCACGTTCAAGCACGGCCATTAGCAGAAATGCATAACCCTCTTTGCCACCAACAACTTCTATCTAAAGCATTTTACTGTATCTCATCTCTATCCCGATTTATTCCCCATTATGGATTAAAGTGGTCCACCCTGTATACAGGGTGGTCCATTGATTGTGACCGGGTCAAATATCTCACGAAATAAGCGTTAAACGAAAAAACTACAAAGAACGAAACTTGTCTAGCTTGAAGGGGGAAACCAGATGGCGCTATGGTTGGCCCGCTAGATGGCGCTGCCATAGGTCAAACGGATATCAACTGCGTTTTCTTACATGGGAACCCCCATTTTTTATTACATATTCGTGTAGTACGTAAAGAAATATGAACGTTTTAGTTGGACCACTTTTTTCGCTTTGTGATAGATGACGCTGTAATAGTCACAAACATATGGCTCACAATTTTAGACGAACAGTTGGTAACAGGTAGGATTTTTAAATTAAAATACAGAATGTAGGTACGTTTGAACATTTTATTTCGATTGTTCCAATGTGATACATGTACCTTTGTGAACTTATCATTTCTGAGAACGCATGCTGTTACAGCGTGGATACCTGTAAATACCACATTAATGCAATAAATGTTCAAAATAATGTCCGTCAACCTCAATGCATTTGGCAATACGTGTAAAGACATTCCTCTCAACAGCGAGTAGTTCGCCTTCCGTTATGTTCGCACGTGCATTGACAATGCGATGACGCATGTTGTCAAGCGTTGTCAGTGGATCACGATAGCAAATATCCTTCAACTTTCCCCACAGAAAGAAGTCCGGGGACGTCAGATCCGGTGAACATGCGGGCTTTGACGACCAATCCACATGTCATGAAATATGCTATTCAATACAGCTTCAACCGCACGCGAGCTATGTGCCGGACATCTATCATGTTGGAAGTACATCGCCACTCTGTCATTCAGTGAAACATCTTGAAGTAATATCGGTAGAACATTACATAGGAAATCAGCATACATTGCACCATTTAGATTGCCATCGATAAAATGGGGGCCAATTATCCTTCCTCCCATATTGCCGCACCATACATTAACCCGCCAAGATCGCTGATGTTCCACTTGTCGCAGCCATCGTGGATTTTCCGTTGCCCAATAGTGCATATTATGCCGGTTTACGTTACCGCTGTTGGTGAATGACGCTTCGTCGCTAAATAGAATGCGTGCAAAAAATCTGCCATTGTCCCGTAATTTCTCTCGTGCCCAGTGGCAGAACTGTACACGACGTTCAAAGTCTTCGCCATGAAATTCCTGGTGCATAGAAATATGGTACGGGTGCAATCGATGTTGATGTAGCATTCTTAACACCGACGTTTTTGAGATTCCCGATTCTCGCGCAATTTGTCTGCTACTGATGTGTGGATTAGCAGCGACAGCAGGTAAAACACCTACTTGGGCATCATCATTTGTTGCAGGTCGTGGTTGACGTTTCACATGTGGCTGAACGCTTCCTGTTTCCTTAAATAACGTAACTATCCGGCGAACGGTCTGGACACTTGGATGATGTCGTCCAGGATACCAAGCAGCATACGTAGCACACACCCGTTGGGCATTTTGACCACAATAGCCATACATCAACACGATATCGACCTTTCCTAAGATTGGTAAACGGTCCATTTTAACACGGGTAATGTATCACGAAGCAAATACCGTCCGCACTGACGGAATTTTACGTGATATCACGTACTTATACGTTTGTGACTGTTAAAGCGCCCTCTATCACAAATCGAAAAAAGTGGTCCAACTAAAACATTGATATTTCTTTACGTACTACACGAATATGTAATAAAAATGGGGGTTACTATTTTTTTTAAAAAAGTTGATATCCGTTTGACCTATGGCAACGCCATCTAGCGGGCCAACAATAGCGCCATCTGGTTTCCCCTTCAAGCTAGACGAGTTTCTTTCTTTGTAGTTTTTTGTTTGATGCTTATTTCGTGAGATATTTGGTCCGATCACTATCAGTGGACCACCCTGTATATAGATACATTGTAAAATATGGAGACTAGCCATTCCTGAGAAGTTAGCAAATTTCTAATGTTTATACAACTAAACTTCTCAGTTCGATTCTGCTTGTACAGCACCCACACTCCTCCTGATATTCATATTCCACGTTTATAACTTCAGCATTTTTTTCTTAGCTTCAGGCTAGTATATAGACACATACTACCGGTCATTAAAATTTGGAGTGTCTTACAGTCCAAATGCAGACCACATGCAAAAAAACAGAGAAAATCGTGTGTGATAAGGCTGGTATTGTGCGTGTAGGACTCAGCTCAGCCTTATAGTTGTTCGGGCATATGCGTATGTAATCCCTGGACTGGATTTCCATCTCCACAGTAAAACTGGCCTCTATGGAAGAGCGACAACACAATTTTCACAGATATTTGCGGTGTGATATTTTGGAAAAGTGCGTTTGAGCTCTGCTGCATGATAATTCTACACCTGCAATCCTTTATCTCACATAGAGGGCATAAGAACAATATAGGAGCAAGATAGTAGGGACCAAAAGTAGATTTAATAATTTAGGGTCCAAATCACGTAATACAATTATACACAGAACAGTGAGTATGTAAAGATTTGGCGCATTATGTATTTTACACCACATGCTATTCGAGAGTCAATGACCCTCAGAATGTATGTAGGGCTGAGTAGCATATATCTCTATCCAGTGACGCCTATGGTCTGAGGATGACATGGCGGCCGGTCGGTACTGTTAGGGCTTCATGGCCTGTTCGGGAGGAGTTAAGCTTTAGCATATATCTCTATCACGTGCTGCAATATCATCCAAGTAACTTCTTTAATAGCGATCTGTTTAAGACTATTCGATAAATCACCACATTTTTCTTATGAGAAGCAAGACGCACGATAGAATATAACAATCCTCTTTAGGCATATCCAGATAGGTGTTTCGTAATACTATCGACAGAAGATCTATATCAAGTACGCTCCACTCCGCCGAGCGATTGTCAAAATCACAGAGTTACAGTTACGGAAATATAGCTCCTCACGACAATAAAATAATAGCGTTTCTCAAAATTCAAGAGGACAAAATCTGCAATTCATCTCGATGAAAGCAGAGAGAGAGGTAGATTTATAGTTCTCTTGAGTAATGATCAAAGAAACCTTAAATTTTAATTATACCATGCACTTGCATGATATCTGATTTCTGCTAGAGTAGAGTTTATCCCAAATCCCACATGAACAATGTACGAGCTCGTCCCCTTGTGTGATCTACATGTGTATTTTTAAGAACTGAAACGGCATGCAAAACACGACAGCTTTATAAGATGATCCCAGTCTTTACATACGGGGATCGTATCAGGAAACAAGACTCATAACACGCTCGTTCCATTTACGATATGTGTCAGGGAGTACATTATCATCCATACTACTCCATTCGGTAAACATCCTGGGTTCCGCATCGTATTCCTCTAATGCAACGGCCACCACCTATATCGTAGCATGTGAGGTACATCACAGCCTTGTGCACTAAAGTGATACATACTAAAACACTCGAATGTCTCTGCGAAACTACTACGACGACTCTGATCCCATACTGGAAATTATTGACTAACAATCAATGTGTTCCGAGGACTGCGAAGAGAAGCATACCCTTATGTAATCCAGCATACTACCTTACAACGTCCGATGTTTGGAATGTATGTGGCATTGGAATATGATCAGAATGCCTACTACCGCAGTGGCTGTTCTTTCGGACATGCATGCACTGTAGTATCGTATGTAGTCTGCATCTTAGCAAATCCTTTAGTTGTTGATGACGATTTTATACACCACTAGCAGAAACCTCTGGGAAGGTGAGTCTGTTGTTTCTACTTCACTACTAATAAATGAGCTTCCCAAGACTTCGTTCAGTCGACAACTTAGCAACAATCCAACCCCATTTACAAATGTATCTTCAAAGTTATAACGAAGATTGTAATCAAACATCGGAACTAATATCTTGTTAAAACTACAGTCTACTAGGACTTAACATCTCCTCCAGGTTTTTGTAATGCATTTTTCTTGTGAAGAACTATTTGTACTCCAGTAGAGCAATCGAGCTGGATGCATAACATAGAATTCCATTAAGAGATAGCCTACAATACGACTGAAGAGGAACAGAGGGGTTAGTGGTACGCGAAGAATCCACTGTCACACAGCAGACACGAAAGCGAATTAATACTGAATTTTCATTCGGTCCTGAACTATGAGGTAAGTTCCAAGTCTGTAGCTCATCAGCAAATTAGTTTAAAATCAATTGCCAAATTTGCGTCAAAGCGGAAAAGAGACAAGAAAATGAAGTAATTGAAACACGTTAAACATTAGTGTTTGTTGGCGTTTAATTCATTTTGGCAACCTTAACAGAGACAAACACGAAGTCCATTACGTAATTAAACATCTAAGCCTCTAGTATGGCAATACCATCATCTTTAACCAAGTAACATGTAACCGTCTCATCATTCTTTACAATAACGTTATCACTTTCCTGGAATCTTCCACTGCACACAGAACTCGTGGTTTGACGTTAGGTACTCACAAATCTCTATCTTCTTAAAGAAATCCTTACCAAAAACTTCCATTCTATGCAAAGCCCTAAGCTAACTGTCCTTAACGGAAAGCTTTTGCCATAATCCATTTTAAAGTCAGCCAGTACCAATTTATATGATATTGACATATGTTTTTTTTATATTGCCTCTGCTTATTTGAAAATGATTTTTCCAATATATGCTATTTGATACAGCAGTAATTCCCCTGTTTAGGAGAGTGGGATATTTCGCCTTTACATCGTGTCTAGAATATCCCACCTTCCCACTATTAAAGTACACATAGGTCGCGTCATCCCAATCTTACATCTAATGCATACTTTAAAGTATTGTAGTTTCCGCCACAAATTCTAATTTATTTCTCAGCATAATGTTTTTTTCTGAGCATGTATATGAACCAGTGGAGGCTCTATGAATCAATGAAGACAAGGAAAGCGGCATGTTAGAGATTATTTGTGTAACTGCAGAATTACATTTTTTTCCATACAGTAGAACGCTACACAGCACTGAGTCAGTATTGGCCTAGTGGAGTGCACATGTAGCCCCTGGAGTGCTATCTGCATATTGCATAGCAATTGTTTCTAAATCATACAGACTCGAATGTTCTACCAATAATACTCTACAAGGAAGATGGTTGAAATGGCTCTGAGCACTATGGGACTCAACATCTGAGGTCATCAGTCCCCTAGAACTCAGAACTACTTAAATCTTACTAACCTAAGGACATCACACACATCCATGCCCGAGGCAGGATTCGAACCTGCGACCGTAGCGGTCACGTGGTTCCAGACTGAAGTGCCTAGAACTGCTCGGCCACACCGGCCTGCTGCAAGGAAGAAATTGGCGTCTTCTTAACTCTGTAACAGACCATCCACGCTGACTGTTGGTGGAATTGTCTGACAATTCTAAAATCAGCGCCAAAATTATGATTTCCTGTAGTTGATCAGTTACATCGAAGAAAGTGTTAAGACTGAGATGTGAGCGTATTAGGAGCTGACCCATCTAACCCTCACCACCTGAACTATAATTTCCGCACATCCTTATAAACCTTGTGGGTAAGATTTATCTCTCCATAGTTGCCTAGTGCCCTAAGAGGAAGTTGATTACGGTGTGGTTAGCAGCTTCAAGTTTTGCTATTTGTTAATGAGCTATATTTTCCATATTTCCACATTTTCATATTTTTTATTTATTTTCCACACAGTTACACACTCTCCAAATTTGTCATTTTTTTTAATTCTATGTGTAAATGTACTAAAATATTTGTTCTCATATTGGTTACCCTACTAATCTTTAGCATCCAACAGTGATCCAGATTCCCTCACCAAGCAGGATAGAATCTTCAAAGTTCAGCTAAATCACTTTCTCTCCATTTTCTTCCAAATGCCAAACCGGAAAGAAAAACTTCCATGAGCACACAAAGGCCATCACACTAAAACTCACACATGGATTGTGGAGGAGGTGGAGTGTTGACTACAGTTATTTTAAACACTCCTTAATGCCTACTGATTTTTACAAAATAACACTCCACGGCCACCAAACAACTATAACACCCATTTATACTTTTCCATATTTAAATAACACAGAATACACTCAAAATACAGCAGTCTAACCTTTCTACGTGCTCTGCAGATACAAGAACGAAATAATATTATGAATACCGATCAAATGCAGGTATTAAAGCTTCTGTATAACACATACAATAATGACCTAGGTTATGTGTATGTAACAGATGGGAATAGTAATGAAGTTCGAGGGCCTGAATTCAAGCCATTGTAAACAAACATAGCAGAATTGTGCTATTTTGTGTGTGTGCATGTGTTAGTTTCCCGTCGAAGCCTCCACTACCTAGGACTGGTTCAGGATAGGACTCAGAAGTGCATCCAGTTGTATTATGTCCAGGATAATGTTGAGGGGTGATGTACCAGAAATATGACTGGGTATTGTCTGAGTTTGATCCACGAGCTTTAGGTCCAGGGTAAAGTCTTGAGCTGGATCTATCTCTGTCAGGTCTGGCAAGAAGTCCGTAGATGGATCCATCATCATGATAGCCACAGTAGCAACCAGAGTATGATCGACCAGCATTAGTTCTTGGGAAAAGGGCCTGGGGGAAGGACGGGGGGTGTTCTCCTGAGAAACTGACACAAAAACACAACCACACACAAATCCTTTACAGTGCAATAGGGCTACATGTGCTTACAATTGGATAAAGTCAGTACCTCGAATAAAATTATTATTTCCATTTGTTAGATACAGACATTCTCGACCTTTATAGTACAGGTTTAAAGAACCTCTTATAGCTGCAGTTCGTCAGTATTCTGAACATTATATCAATTCTGTATCTCATGTGTATTATGAAGCTTTGACGGCCATAGTTGAACTGTGTTCTGTGTTATTAACATATGATAAATCGGAAATGGATATAGCCACTGACAGATGCTCGTAAAGAGATTTAGTGTAAAAATAGGCAAGTGTAAAGCTGTGTATAATATACCGAAAGTCAGTACTCCACCTCATCCACAACCAATGTGTGATATTTAGTGTGACTGGCTTTGTGCGTAGATGGAAGACTTCTTCCTAGCTAGATATTTGGAGGAAAAGAGGAACGAGTGATCTTTCCGATTTTTTGTAGGCTCTCTATGGCTTGATGGAGTGATCTGGTTCAGTGTTGGATGCTAAAGAAACCTGGTAGGGTGAGTTATAAGAGAACCAAAATTCTAGTACATTTACACAGTGAATTAGGAAACAAGAGGACAAATATGAGAAACATGTACAAAGTATGAAAATATGCGGAATATGGAAAATATGGTGGATAAGCGAATAGCAAAGCTAGATACTGATAACTGCATTCTAGTCACTTTTCTGTTTGGGCAGTACCCACCAGTGGAGAGAGAAATTTTATGCATGAGGAATATAACAACATGTGGAAGTTACGGGTCAGGTGGTAAGGTGCTAGATGGATCAACTCTTAATATGATGACATTTCGAGCTCAAAAATTCTTTCTAAAAGGCTGGTCGACATTAAGGAATAGTGATTTTAATGCTAAAACGTAGATGTGACACGCAGTGCAATTGTTTGTCGATTCGGACTGTCCTCCACAGGGCTAAAACGACGCCATTTTATTCCTCGCAGAATAAGACTGGTAAGACATTTTGGTCTGCATTACTTAGTAACAAGCGCTAAGCGATATCTGGATAGCACTCCAGAGCCTACATGGACACTGCACTAAGTTTGTAGTGACTTGACACTCTATAAGGATGTACTGCAGGGAAAGAATTTCTGACAGTATCATCACACAAATCATCTGTAACACACCAAACGTAATTTCTTACAATTTATTACCTACTCTAGTTTTTAGATATTCTTAGCAAAAACCATTCTACGGAAGGAGTAATTGGAATTGTGGAATTGTGGCACATAAAAGTAAGCACTAGATAAACAATACAGATGACACCATATATGTGTACTTCAGTATTGGAAGGTCAGAACATTGAAGAGACACAGCGTCAAGAAATGGCCAATATTACTGCATGAGGTGGAATATACTGAGAAAAAAACTGGCAAGGACTTGCTGGATATATAAAAAAAACCATGGCTATGTCTTATAAAGTGGTGATAGTCGACGTTAAAAATATCTATTACAACAACCTAGTGTAGACAACAGTTTTCTTATGAAGCATTTATTTTAACAAAATGATTGGGTGTGACTACCTAACATCATACTAAAACTTCTTTGTGGAGAGGAAGATAGTAGGGAAGCAGTAACGTTAATGTAAACAGTGGTAACACTGTTCCATCTTCCTCGGATGTAACATGTCGTGGTATCGTTATAATGGGTGGTTGTAATTAAATTTTTCCTATTTAACGCGTTATAACACGGAAACTACTTGCTGTACGAGTGCCAAACTTGGTAGCATTAATGTCCAGAGTATGGGGTGCATGATTTCCATGTGTCACAGCGTCACCGTCCAGTTCCAACTATGGCCACCAGGTGCTGTGATCAGTTATCGTGATTCATAGTCTCAAACACCTCAGCAGTCGCAGTGCACTTGTTGACGTGTCAACGTTAGCTTGGATAAAAGGAGCAGGGCATTATTGGTGAAGTTTTGTTATCAAAACAACAATAATGCTGCAGCTGTACTTCGAGAATATCGCTGGCAGAAAGTATTACGGAAGTGTCCTTTCTCCACCTGCTGTGCAAACATGATGAAAAAATTCGAATCAACTGGAGAGCTGGGTGTCGCTCCGGGAAGAGGCCGACGAATAGTTGCACTACAGGTGGTTGACAAAATCGCTGTTACTAAGGCAGACAATGCTGCGCGCAGTTCCCGATCGTCAGGCAGTGCGCGTGCTGTGTAACGACACTTGAACATTCCGTGGTCCACTGTAGGGAAGGCACTTCAAACCATTCTCAAATGGTATCCGTAAAAGATCCATACTGTGCAGCAGCTTGCATCACAGGATGCACAATGACGTGATGACTTCGCTCTCAACTTTCTCCCAAGGACTGATGTTGACGAGGGCTGCCCCTGGACCACCCTATGGCCAGACGCCGCTCATTTTTCTCTGATGCATGAGTGGACACACAGAATAGCAGAGTGTGAGGATCTTCACCTCCAGTAATTGTGCATGAAGTTCCTCTTTATGGTGAACGTGTCACCATGTGGTGTGGCTTCACGGCTAAATTCATCATTGGCCCATTCTTTTTTGAACAGGTTGGCGCTCACGGACGAAAGACGTGCAGTGTAACTGGCCAGCGTTACTGTGATATGATGCGCCAGCATGCCATACCCGCCTTACAGGAGAGAGACGCATTGAATTCAATAGTTTTCATGCAATATTGGTCATGAAGTTCTCATGCTTTCCTGAAATATGTTTGGAAACGACTAAATCATCAGCAGATCGTTTTCAGATGTTTGGCCGGCACAATCATCTGAGCTCACTCCCTGTGATATCTGGTTGTGGGGCAACCTGAAGGACAGGGTTTACCAGGGGAACATTCACACATGTGCTGATCTGAAGTACAAAATATCAAGAGAGGTAGCCAGCGTACCTACGGACATGCTTCGTTCTGCTGTGCGGAATGCAATCCTGCACTTTCAGACTCTTTTGGACACTAATGCGCGCCATATTGAGCCCGTTTTGTAGCAGTAATGGTACCAGTATGTAATGTTATGATGTACCGTAGCAGCACATAAAAAGTATTTCAGTTGAACTGATTCTGCTTTATTTCTCTTCCTCATGTCCTTGACATTAATGCTACCAAGACTGGTAGTCGTACGGCTATTAGTTTCCATGTTATAAGGTGTTACATACAGAACCTTTAATTATAACCACGCGCTACTAGCCGCTTCATTTTCTAGCTAGTCTATTTAAATGTATTAAAATTAAAGAAACACAAATTTTTGAAAATATGTTCACTGTACTCTGTACCAACCTTCCTCCCACCTATCGCCCCCCCCCCCCCCTCTACTCCGATGCAGGGATGTAGATTATAATTTATAATTATAAAGCAAACCCCATACAAAAAACAATGTTAATCCACAAGAAGCGAGAAAAGTTGCTAACTTAGACCATTTTCCATGCGAAACAATTTTTTCTCTCCCCAGGACCTTGTTAAAGTGAAATACCAAAAACCAAAGTATTATATGGAAACGGATAATATTTAAACAAACCAGTGTGTCGAGCAGACTTAAACCACACCCTATAACACAACTTGTAGAATAATCTACTATGATTAGTGACTGACAGGTATAGTGTAGACGTTTATCAGTGCCAAACGGGCCTAGTATGGCTGTAACCAGAAGAATTCGTCTGTATAACTGCAACATATTACTTTCTTCCACATATTTATCGCAACATGACCACAACGGCTAATAATAGCCAACACATAGGTTTAGCGACATAGCTCTTTAGGTTCATTGCCTAGCTTTTTAAACGTCGTTTTAACAGAAAATTTAGTAATGGCAGGATGCAGAAATAGACGGCGATACTGGGAAAGGTATTTTATACTATCTGTTGGTGGAAATCTATGTTAAGCAGCCAGTTCAATTGCTCTGATGGACATCACATTATTCTTTGAAAGCAAATTGCATTAAAAAACCCGGAAGAGATGTGTATGCTGTAGATCTCTGTAGTTTTAAAGGAATAAAATTTCCTGTGGGCAATCACAACCTTCGTAATAATATTAAAGAAACGTTTGCAGCCTCCAGGGGCAAGATGCTTGATAAGTAGCCGACTGAATCAAGACAGGAAAATTTGTTTACTTACGATGACTTACAAGCAATACGTAAGTGCTTCCCAGCGAAACATCTGCAGCATCGGCTGCCCACGAGTTGCCAAGTTTGTTTCGAATACAGTGCAGAAGTTTCGTTGGGAAGCTGTCACACGCCTCCCACACAGTTCCGATCGCTCCTCATGCGGTTTCCACATTTTTTAGCACTGAAAAATGACATTCATGGTATGTCAAGGTGATTGAATATTAATAATATTTCATTACTGAAAATATTTCTAGAAATTAGAGATCTATATCTTAGAACGTTTCAAGACAGGTTGCTAGAAGTGTATACCCTCAAGTCGCGTTAGATGAGGTACTTTTATCTCAATCAGCTGTGGCCTGTCGGTCACTATCTTTAATGTTTAGGTAGTTGATTCAGTACGTACTGGCTTCCTGTTGCGACCAGCCACTGGAGTCGAAGAGTAGGTAGGCCCTGTGCTTCACGTGTGGCAGCATCAATCGTTCCTTGGCCAGCTTTCTGATATGGCACGCATGGGCATGAAGAGGATAACACACACATTGTTTCGTTGGTTTTGTATATAAATAAAGCGTATTCCCTCTTCCATCCTATCCTATGGTAGGGAAATGAGTGGATAGCTTGTGGGCTATTTAGGCTGGGCCAAAGCGTGGAGACACCTCTCTGACGGTCTGGTGTTGGCAGCTGTGGCATTGTCACTGCGGCCTACCTCAGAATATTCACTGTGCGCTGTGAATACTTCCATCTAGTACCCCTCCAATCCCCGTGGTTTTGGTAAAAGTGCAAGTATCTGAGGTTCATCACGGTCCAAATTTATTTTTGTGTTGTGAGTGGTTGTAGCTATAGTTATTTACGAGTCTACTAGGGGCAGTCTTATAGTGATGTCACACCTTAATAACTCAGGGGCATGACTTGGTATGTATTTTGTTGAATTGTGGAAATTGTTTAACTCTGGATATGGGTGTGACGGTTGAAATATCAGGCTCCGTTAGTTGCTTACTGTGGTATGTCAGTGTAATTTGTTGAAATATCGCGCCGTGAAAGGTGTTTGGTCTTGAATTTGCATATATCTTGGAATCTAATAGTTGTCGTATGAGGAAAATGGATAATATTATAGCAAATAGAAGGGTGATGCGAGAGTGCATACAGTAAACATTGTGACATCATTGCTTTATAATAATTCAGCAACATGCAGTAATGTCAGTGTGTCTTACGTCATAAATAATGCAACTGTTTAACCGAATATGTTGTGGCATCGGTTTATTACCGTACTTCAGCACTGCCACAGTGAAATATTATAATTCACAAGTCCCTTACGTTAGTAATTAGAATAATATTTGCTGACATTTTTTGGATTTATAGTTGTGCTGCAGTATGCTCAACTGACACATAACGACGAGTGTCTTCTAACAAAAGAGGGAGGGGGCGTTGCGGGCCTGATTCTTATGAACATAGGTGGAAGGATGGGTTAACTTCAGCTTTAGGCCATACAGTGGCCCTAGACACGGTGGAAACACTTCACAGGGGTATAGGGGTAACACACGCATTTGCCCAAAATGCGTGGATTGCCAGGGGGTGGAAAGGAGGGTAGAGGAGGATGTTCCAGGATGTCTTCCCTCGCATTGGGATAGCACTCCGTCTTCAGGCCAAAAATGGCCCATCGGGACCATCCGACCGCCGTGTCATCCTCAGTTGAGGATGCGGATAGGGGGGCTTGTGGTCAGCACGCCGCTCTCCCGGTCGTTATGATGGTTTTCTTTGACCGGAGACGCTACTATTCGGTCCAGTAGCTCCTCAATTGGCATCACGAGGCTGAGTGCGCCCCGAAAAATGGCAACAGCGCATGGCGGCTGGATGGTCACCCATCCAAGTGCCGGCCACGCCCGACAGCGCTTAACTTCGGTGATCTCACGGGAACCGGTGTATCCACTGCGGCAAGGCCGTTTCCCACGCATTGGGATAAGTGTCCCTTTAAATCCAGAAAGCACTCTGACACCCTGCTTGAAGAGAATATAAACTACTTTTACAAGTCAGGAGTGAGAGTCCTGCATTTGTCGAACTGCATAATAATTCCAGAATGTTGATACTTTCTAGTGGTAATCCTCCATTCAGTAATCTACTGATAATACACTGTCCAGTAACATTAGTGTGACAACTTGTCAATAACCTGAATAACCATGTTCTGTAGTGCAGGCCGTTGCGAGACTTGGAGGAAGAGAGTCGACGAGGTTCTGAAAGGTAACGACAGGAGCCGTGCTGACTCTAGTGCCGTGGCTAGCTGCACGACGTTTCTCGGTTGAGGATCTATGAGATGAACAGCCTGGTCGAGGTGGTCCCATAGTTTCTCAATTGATTTTAATGCCGGGGAGCTTGATGGCAAGCATGGTACAGTTAACTCATCCTGGTGTTCTTCAAACTACGCACGTACACTGTGAGCTTTGTAACTTGTCGCATTGTCCTGCTCGTAAATGCCATCGTACCGAGGAGAAACAAAACTGCATGTATGGGTGGACATGGTCCCCAAGGATAGATGTTTGCTTGTGTAGATCCATTGTGCCTTTCAAAATGACGAGACCACCCACGGAATGTCCACTGGCCTGGACCCAATTGTTTCAGAGTGTTTATTTTCAGACGTTCCGGCCCGAACACGATTACAGCCATCTGTCTGATGGCGCATAAAACATGAACCATGTAAAAAGGCCACCAATCGCCACTCAGTGGACGTCTAGGTGCGTTACTGGCGTGAAAATTCCAGTCTTAGATGCCGATGAACGGCTGTCAGCATGGGTGCATGAACAAGGCACCTGCTGCAGAGTCGCACACGCAGCAACGTTCTCTGAATGGTCGTTGAGGAGACGGTATTGGTAGCCCCTTGGTTCATCCGGGTGGTCAGTTGCTCAACAGCTGCACGTCTATTCGCCATTGCACATCTCCGCAGCCGTCCTTGGGCCAAGATATCTGTGGCCTGTGGTGCACCACAGTAGCACAGTATACTTTAACGCCGGCCGAAGTGGCCGTGCGGTTAAAGGCGCTACAGTCTGGAACCGCAAGACCGCTACGGTCGCAGGTTCGAATCCTGCCTCGGGCATGGATGTTTGTGATGACCTTAGGTTAGTTAGGTTTAACTAGTTATAAGTTCTAGGGGACTAATGACCTCAGCAGTTGAGTCCCATAGTGCTCAGAGCCATTTGATAGTATACTTTAACCACTTTGGCACGCGAACAGTTTACAAACTTAGCCGTTTCGGAAATGCTTCCACTCTTGGCCTGAAAGCCAATGATCGTACCCTTTTGGATGTCAGATGAATCGCTTCGTTTCCGAAATGCAACAACGACTACACTGTTTTCCGCGTCCCCCAGACGTGCTTTACATACCCTCCATTGCTGGACTCGCATTCGGGAGGACGACGGTTCAGTCCCGCGTCCGGCCATCCTGATTTAGGTTTTCCGTAATTTTCCTAAATCACTCCAGGCAAATGCCGGGATGGTTCCTCTGAAAGGGCACGGCCGACTTCCTTCCCCATCCTTCCCTAATCCGATGAGACCGATGACCACGCTGTCTGGTCTCCTTCCCCAAACCAACCTACCAACTCTCCATTGCTAGTGATGCCACCTGCCGTCTGTGAGCGATTATTGCACGTCGCCTTCGAAATTAGGTGATGGTCACATCAGTGTGACTAGACCGTGTATCTGACATAACAGTAATCACTTTCCTTTCACTTCGTAAAAAGCCTTACGAATGTAGCGAAGCCTATGCTATCAAATTATCGGTAACCGTTTGCAAGTTAATGACTTCCAGTTGTATTGTGTTAATGACTTCCTTATTAAGTTGGATCTAATCTAATTTAGTACGTCAGATGAACACGCTAATTTACGTGTCCTGTTATGAACGTCCTATCTCCAGTCCTACAAGGTGTTCTGTTTCTTCGAAACATGAGTGTATGAAATGCTGGTACATTAATAACAAGCGTAGCCGCAAGAATGGTGAATGCAAGCATGAAAGCATGCGTGCATCATGTTGTATAGGTGCCGGACGTCAGAGTGAGGTATACAGTTCCATGCCTGTTGCACTTTGTCGGTCAATACAGGGACGGTTAATGGTGGTTGTGGATGACTCTGGAGTTGTCTGACGATGGCCCATACTTGCTCCGCTGGAGACAGATCTGGGGATCAAACACGTCAAGGCATCATGTCGACATTCTGTTGAGCATGTTGGGTTACAACAGCGGTATGTGGGCGAGCATTACCCTATTGGAATACACCCCTGGGTGGCCGTGCGGTTCTAAGCGCTTCAGTTTGGAACCGCATAACCGCTACGGTCGCAGGTTCGAATCCTGCCTCGGGCATGGATGTTTGTGATGTCCTTAGGTTAGTAAGGTTTAAGTAGTTCTAAGTTCTAGGGGACTGATGACCTCAGAAGTTAAGTCCCATAGTGTTCAGAGCCATTTGAACCAACACACCACTGGAATGCAGTTTATGGATGGCAGCACAACAGACCGAATCACGAGATTGATGTACAGATTTACAGTCAGGGTGTGTCGGATAAGAAAGAAAGTGCTCCTGCTGTTATACGAAGTAGCATCCCAAACAATAATTCCAGGCGTAGGTGAAGAGTTTTTAGCGTGCACACAGGTTGGTTGCAGGCTCTTAGCTGGCCTCCTTCTCACCAACACACGGCCATCAGTGGCACTGAAGCATAACCAGATTTAGTCAAAAGACGTGACAGACATCCACCCTGCCCTCCAATGAGCTCTCGCTTGAGGCTATTGAAATCGCAAATTGTGATGGTTTGGTGTCAGAGAAACGCATGCATCTGTCTCTGAGCTGTCCTTGAAGTAACCTTTTTGTAACAGTTCGTTGTGTCTCTGTAGTGCCAACTGCTGCTCAAATTGCTGCTGCAGATACAGTACGATGCGCCAGAACCATACGCCTAACCATACGTCTAACACGATGGTCTTGCTTCTCAGTAGTGCCACGTGGCCGTTCGAGGCCCGGTCATCTTGTGACCGTACATTCTCGTGACCACCAGTGCCAGCAATCGTGTACATTGGCTAGAGTCCTTCCAAGTGTTTCTGCACTATGTCAGAAGAAACATCTGACTTCTCGTAGAGCTATTACACGACCTCGTTCTGACTCAGTGAGGTGTTGATAAAGCGTCTTTGCCGAATTGAAGGCATTCATCATCACATCAACTCACCTCGTCCGATCTTAAAGGTAATTAATTCTCACGACCGTTACAGCATGCATTTAATGCAAACCTGAATCGCATTCTCACAGTGGTACTACTAGCCTCACTCTTATGAGAAGGGCGCGAAATTTGAATGGACATCATCTTTCAGATGTAAAGACACGCCCACCAGCTTTCGTTTATATTGCACAACTCCTCCTTGGTGCTGTGATTTTTTTCCGTAATTTTAATTCAGATAGAAGTTCCTTAGTAAACACATGTATTGTTACCGAATGAAAGGAGTAGATTTACAAGCCCAAATTCTTTTACAAAGCAATATATATAATATCCAATTTCACAATGAACGATCTACGTAGGGTTCTCAGTTCACGACTATAAACTAAGTGACAACTTAGGGACAACAAGGGTGATAATATAGAATGTATAACACAATATATTGGAGACATATTTCGCTACAATCTGCTCTCATTCCTTCAAATTTGAGCAGCCTACGCCGACCGCAGTGGCCGAGCGGTTCTAGGCGCTTCAGTCTGGAACCGTGTGACCGCTACGGTCGCGGGTTCGAATCCTGCCTCGGGCATGGATGTGCGTGATGTCCTTAGGTTAATTAGGCTTAAGTAGTTCTAAGTTCTAGGGGACTGATGACCTCAGATGTTAAGTCCCATAGTGCTCAGAGCCATTTGAACCATTTTTGAGCAGCCTACGAGTTTTCATTTCACCATGTGAAAAGATACTGCCGCTTCCTGAATAGCTTAGTTAGCGTGAGCAAGCAACAGAAAAATAACTTAATGAATTCACCTACTCTTCAATACGGCAAATAATTATAATGACATTACCCAATTCATTCACCATTATAGAATCTCCGCAACAGCACAGATCGCCACCAGACAAGACCTGTCCTCCTCCGAAGCCATGAAGCGTCACCTCCACATTAGGCCAAAGTACAGAACCAGAAATGGAACTGGATTGACGAATGCTATTTAAAACCAAGGTAGCCAAGTGGCTTCTAACCAAAGAAGGCTTACCAATGGCTGAAGTACAAACTGAATCCCCAAAGATACGAAATCGCGTCAGTGACAATGCAAAGAGCTTGCTCGTCGAGCATATATCGGACTCTCGAAGCCGAGTATAAAATACACCCGTAAAATGTTGCCAAGATAGCTGTCGCGACCTTGTAAAGGCAAAATATAGTGAGAGAAAATGATATTTCTGAATGAATAGGCTAATTTAAATTGGTGGCCACCAAAACTGCAGTAACTTGCTAAAAGAATGCAATAATCGTCATGTCGCCATGTTCTTACCAAAAGATAACACTTGATACAGGGTTGGCAACACGTCGACCTTTTAGTCTTGTCCGAGTTATGCGTATAGCAGCACGGTGGACGTGTCCATGTGTGGCGCTCCGAGGGGAACGAACGTTGCCAGACTGCATTCGTCGTCGACATACATGACCAGTAGCTAGCATGATGGTATGAGCTGCCTTGGAATACAGCTAACAGTCACCTCTGGATCACATAGCCGGTAATTTGGATTGCAGCTGCTACTTATCTGACTTGTTACGACTGGTGGCTGTACTCTGTATTCGAGGACACCGTGAGATTAAGTTTCAACAAGATAACGCAAGACCACATGTTTTCGGCGCTGTTCTGACCAACCCAGTACAGAGGATGTTTGGCTGTTCCCATGGAGATTACGTTCACTATATCTCTGACCTATTACAGAAATGTGGTCGCGGTTTGCCGAGAGACTAGTGCACTATCCTTCGCCAGCCACTACGGTGAACTTCGACAAACAGTTGAATCAGCATGAAGTGATGTACCCATGCATCCAAGTTCAGTTTGCCCCGAACCTCAAATGGGCTGCAGACATTGCTGCAGTGAGACATGGCAGATCTGATACTAAATTTCGCGCTCTGTATTCCCCCGAAAATACCTATAACTTTAATTCCTGCTATACTGTATTCACACGATAGTAATCATTTCGGTGTTTTGATGGCGGGCAATGTATAAGTAGCTTCATTACAGTGACGTGTAAAGGGTGTTCCTTAAGTCTACGTAGGAGCTGCAACACGCTGGTAGAGTATTAGGTCGGATCACGTGGGTGGGGCTAGTAGTCGTTGAATTCTAAGAAGCCACCCTGACACCATTTTCACCCGCAACTTCGAGATAGCCACTCTTACTTCTCTAGTGTTTCGGAACAAAGTCAAATTATCTTTGTTAATATCAATGGCACACAATTATGCTCATAACCACTTTAATAATACTGTCTCGCTGCACGATTACCGAAGAATTTTGCATGGGGTATGTACCGTCTGCAACACTTTGATATCACCAACACGTGATTCTGCCACTTACAACGCCTGTTTCTTCGTTCTGATGCAGTGTGCTTCAATATCATCGTTGTAGTCGGACGTGTATTGACAATCTTTATCTACATGACGCCTTGTCGGATTCGTACTGCTTCTTTGAACTCAGCTATGTTGCTAAGCTTCACTTTTATTTATTATTTCTTGCTCAGTATAAAAGCGGCCAATGCACACTAGCGGAATCATTCCACTGTGAGCTATATCTGCAACAGTATTGAAGCACTATGCCTCGTCGACGTGTGTATTGTCAACGGCGCCATCGCATGTCAGTCACTATTTTACTTGCCTATGTACGCTATGTGATCAAAAGTATCCGGACACCCCCAAAAACATACGTTTTTCGTATTAGGTGCATTGTGCTACCACCCACTGCCACGTACTTGTAGCGGAACTGAAATGATCGTAGGCTGCCAGTAATTTGGAGCCCCGCGCGTTGATAGCGAGCGCACTGGCGTGAGACGGCCAGGGCGCGCATCCTGATGCCATCTCTTGGCGAAACCTGGAATTAGTGCGAGCTGAGGCCAGCAAGATCGAGCGAAAAGGCATCACCACGCTATCTGTCAGCCAACGTACTAAGCTCTCAGACTTAAATCTATTCTTTTTGTTGTTAATTGTAAGTTATTACCGTATAATTTAATCTTGTTAAGCTCTAGTTGGTGAGTCATTACGACTGGTATTAACTCCAGGGTAATAGATATAATTTGCTTAAACACTAAATGATTTTGATAAACTTGTGGAAGGGGAACCCCCACTCTTAGGAAGATGAGCTTCGCTCGTGGTAGCTGGAGGCACAAGGACTGAACAAAGGGAGAAGCTTGGGTAGTGTTGACGTGATCGGACTGGTGTAAGTGTGCTCACGCAAAAGTGGTTGTGCAACAGTGAAGAGGTGAATATCGTGACTGTTTGTGGAATAAAACGCGACGAATGTCTATCAAAGTCATCTCTACACTACTGAGGCAGGTTGTAAGAGTTCCTGTGCCCAAATTTTATGGCGAACGTGCACTGGCTTATACAAGTGTAATGGCCGCCATTGAGAGTATGAGATGTGAAGAGTTGCGTTTTCCACATGCCTCTCACCACCAGCACCTACATGTCTACCCAAGGCAAGACAGTTCATAATTGTTTAATTCTAACTTTATAGAACTGTAAAAGGAGAATACCTGTCACGTTTGTATGCAAGTACAGAGGACAGAATACAGTTATGAGTAAAAATATGACGCATGTTGTTCCTGGTAAAGTGTAGTAACCCCAACCTAGTATAGTGAAATCAGACTGAGGCCACCATCGCCTCTTTCATTGACAATTTCTTTTATTGTAGAAAACTTGAGTGTATAAGAATGTTGAAAAGAACAACGGTCACACAAGAATTTGCTAGTCGCCATTTTGTAGTTAACTTAAATTTTTCTGAGTAACTTTTCAAGCAACGTTTCTTAAATAATTCTATATTAACTGTTCCAAGAGTAATATCCAAAATCATTACATAAATTTGAAAGATAGAATTTTGTTAAGCCAAGCTGTATAAATATCTATGGTACTAATTATCAAGTCAACACACAGATATTGAAAGTATATTTGCTTTGTTGATTCATCTTGACGGATAAGTAATAGAAATATTCAAAATTGGTAAGTTTAAATTTAACTCAAGCCGTTTCACTTTGAAACGAGCACAAAATTGATTTATTCTTTTGCTCATTCAGAGCTGACGACCGTATTTATAAGTATTTTCAGGAGGATTCGATGGTAAGTCTGCTGCTCTCGTCGTGCTGGAAGGTTACCCACTGCTGCTACCAGTGATGATTGGATACTTAAGCTCACTACAAAGTTAGGTGGCTCAGGTAGGCTGTGTTACCATGTGAACTGTAGGGCGTTGTAGGCTGTGGATCAAACCCATTCAATCATCACAGCTCTTTGGCTCATAGTCAGGTTAGAAGGTTGCTTTAATCCTTAGGTAAATACTGGCGAGTAAAGGTCAAAAAGTACACGCAAGTGAATTTAATAGCTTAGTAAGATCCAAGTGGCACATAGTTAATGTTGCGCAATGGCAAGGGTAGTAGCGGAGTAAAAGTGAACTGAGAGTGTGGCAGCTGTGCTGTATCCAAATATTAACAACTTGAAGTCACTACTACCTATTACCATTAGGACAGTGCTAATTCCTGTTAATACACGTAGCAGTAAGCGCAAAAGTGTGATAGCTACAAGTCCGCATTTGTGATATACATACGGAATTAGGAAGCGGGTGATTCTGTCAGTGGAAGAGGCAATACAACTGAGTCGGTTGAAAATATATCTGTTTTGCTGACAGAGGGATTCGGCTGTTTGGTCACATACTCCATATGAGCCACCTCAGTACTCATTAGACAGCATGAGAGAGCAGAATGGTGGACTCCGCGGAACTCACGGACTTCGAACGTGGTCAGATGATTGGCTGTCACTTGTGTCATACGTCTGTATGCGAGATTTCCACACTCCTAAACATCCATAGGTCCACTGTTTCCCATGTGTTAGTGAAGTGGAAACATGAAGGGATACGTACAGCACAAAAGAGTACAGGCCGACCTCGTCTGTTGATTGACAGAGACAGCCGACAGTTGAAGATGGTCATAATGTAGAATAGGCAGACATCTATCCAGATCATCACACAGAATTCCATACTGCATCAGGATCCACTGCAAGTACTACGACAGTTAGGCGGAAGGTAGAAAACTTGGATTTCATGGTCGAGCGGCTGATCATAAACCACACATCATGCCGGTAATTGCCAAACGACACCTTGCTTGATGTAAGGAGCGTAAACATTGGAGTCCAGAATCACTTTACACAATGTGGCATTCCAATGGCATGGTATGGGTATGGCGAATGTCTGGTGAACGTCATCTGCCAGCGTATGTAGTGCCAACAGTAAAATTTGGAGGTGGTGGTGTATAGTGTGGTCGTGCCTTTCATGGAGGGGGCTTGCACCCCTTGTTGTTTTGCGTGACACTATCACAGCATAGGCCTACGTTGATGTTTTAAGCACCTCCTTGCTTCTCACTGTTGAAGAGCAATTCGGGGATGGCGATTGCATCTTTCAACACGATCGAGCACCTGATCATAATGCATGGTCTGTGGCGGAGTGGTTACAAAAAAAAACATCCCTCTAATGGACTGGCCTGCATAGAGTCCTGGCCTGAATCCAATAGAACACCTTTGGGATGTTTTGGAATTCCGATATCATGTCAGGCCTCAGCGACCGACTACGATAGCTCTCCTCAGTGCAGCACTCCGTGAAGAATGGGCTGCCACTCCCCATGAAACCTTCCAGCACCTGACTGAACGTATGCCTGGGAGTGTGGAAGCTGTCATCAAAGCTAAGGGTGGGTCAACACCATACTGAGTTCCAGCATTACCGATGGAGGGCGCCACGACCTTGTAAGTCATTTTCAGCCAGGTGTTCAGACATTTTTGATCACATAGTGTATATTCGCCACATAGCATTCCATAGTGCTTCATAGAAGTACGCTACTGGTACCATCCATAAGATGTGAAATGTTAATATTTTCTAGGGAATACGATATGGATGTGGACGTAGACAGCCTGGGACCGGGAATTCCTGGCACTGGAGTCAGTGGTAACAACCGTCCTGTTTCCGTTGGAGAGACTGCTGCCAGTCCTGAAGGAAAACTGCAGTATCAGGACAAACGTCGCCGTCATGCCACAGACGGATGCGATGCCGCGATTAAACGTCTGAAAATAAGAGACGAGTCACAGCAAGCAACAGAACCCCAGCAGAACAGCTCCCCTCCTAAGAAAGGAGCGGCAAATGAATCCAATGAATTTCACTATGAAGGGCATAAAGGAGTGTTGGTAAGTACTTTAACTCTGTCAACTGACTGTTGTGACACTGTTCTTGTGTAGTACTCAGTCCGAACTCATGTTAGGTCCAGATCTCCACGCTAATCTATGCAGTCTTCGTCATTTCTGAATAACTGCCAGAAACTACATCTATTTGTACCTGCTTACTGTAACTGAGCATTGATGCCCTCTACAGTTTTTGCTGTCCTACACTTTCTTCTCCCACCAAATTAAATATTTCTTGCTACCTCAGGATGTGTCCTGTGAACTGAGGTGTTCATGTCGTCAATATGTGCCATGAATTACTTTTTTCCCTAATTCGATTCCTCCCCCCCCCCAATTTCTTATTCATTTTATCCACTTAATCTTCAGCAGTCTTACATAGCATTACATTTAAAAGGCTCCTATCTTTTTCTTGTCTGAGTTTCATGTTGTCCACGTTTCACTTTCGTATAAGACCACATTCCACATAAACGCCTTCAGAAAAGATTTTTTATGACTTTAATTTGTATAAAGGGTTTACAAATGGTTTTTCATAAATGCTTTCCTTGCTACTCCTAATCTGAATTTTATATCCTCCCTAGTTCGGCCATGGTGACTTACTTTGACGCCCAGACACCAGAACTGAACTACGTCTAGTGTCTCTTTTCCTAATCTGAATCGCTCAGCATCGCCTAATTTACTTCGACAACATTCCATTACCTTTGTTTTGCTTTTATTGATATTGATCTTACGATTTCATCTCAAGACACTATACATTTCGTTCATCTTCTGTTCTTTGTGCTTCACCATTTATGACTGAATTACGATGTCATCGGCAAACGCCAAATATTTTACGTTTTCTCACTGAACTTTAATTATTTTTCCAAATTACTACTTTGAGCCCTTTACAGCTTGCTCATTGTACATGTAGAATAATATTGGGGGTAGGTAATAACCTCGTCAGATTCATATTGCTTCACTTTCATGTCCTTCGATTCTTATAACTGCACTCTGGTTCCTTTACAATTTGTGGAAAACCTTTCAGTCCCTGTATTTCTCCTCCATCCCTAAAAAATTTCAAAGAGGATAGCCCAGTCCACTTTGTCTTAATGTACAAATGCTAAGAACATCGGTTTGCCTTTCTTCAGCATATGTTTCAAGATAAATTGTACAGTCAATATTGCCTTGTGTATTCCTACAATTCTCTGGAATCCAAAGTAATCTTCCCAAAGATCACCTTCTACCAGATGACACTACGCTACACGAAATAGCTGGACCAGTGACGTATCAGGTGAGACTATTTTTTTCTCCTCCACATCAGTGCACGGGTAACTCATTTGTTTCTTGCATGGCCTTTATGCCAGACTTTTACGTCCAGACAGACCAGGTTCCAAACCACAAGAAAACACTGATTAGCATAAAAACACACATATTACATCGATTATTGAACTAGTCGTAAGTCATCAAGATAACATCTGGAAATTCTTACAACATGGCACGACAAATAGAAAACACGAATTTTTTTTCCATATACTAAGTATCTTTTCGAATTTAAAACTTTTTTTTCGAACATGTAGGTCCGTTTGGTGCAAAAGCACATAATCTCAACAAGAGGGCGCTTATCTAGGACAGCAATGTAGTATTTATAGCGAAGATTGATGTTATTAATTATGATGTCTATCAGATCCCTAGGCAATGAACGCCTTTCATGTTGGAAAGGTTTGCTCTCTGGAACAAGGGACATTGAATGAAATGGGCGGAAATGGTGAGTAGCAACATGCCTCTGGATAACACGTCAAACAATCTCTATGGAATCAAGATAGATCGAGCTGGCCAGCTCATGCGCTTAATTGCTCGCCATTGAAAATAATTGCCCAGGAGACTAGTATGTGGTGACCGAGTATTGTTGTCCTTCTGGGTGAAATCATCACCTACGGCATTGGCGCATAAGTATCAAGAATATTCTGTTGCATTACATACCGACAATTCCGCATGAAAAGACATTGAGATGAGTGCACTGATGCATCAGCGTTAACTGTGAAACCTCTTCCTAGATGCTTAGTGGATGGGAAAAAGTTCTGGCACATTGACATTTACTGGTGAAGAAGTCTTGTTCTAATTCTATGCATATTTATGTAAAGGTCCTCATATCCATTTCCATACGCTGTCTTCCTCCAAAAGAGAAAAATACTTAACGCCTCACATTCGAGATCAGTGTACTGCACTTTCCTCCATTATCGAGTAATTGTTGCTGGTAGAGCATTCTGAAGAATAAATGTACAATCAATTCACAAAGAAGTGGCAAAATTCATCAGATACTACGGAGGAAGTGTCAACCAACATTCCTCCAAAATCAAACGTTACTTTACTTATCGCATAGAATAATCCTATTTGCTTTTATTTACAGCAGGTACGAAATCTTGCAGTGTCGCTTGTCTGTTAGTACGGACAAGACGACCAGTATAGAAGTGCCTGAGCACTTCACTATAGGAAAAATGCCCTTAAACGATGAGCTGCAGTATTACTTTGACTAGGCAGATCGAAGGCTGTTAATCTTCTGCACAGCTGAAGTACCTACCACATGGGTTGCACTCCGTGTTAATGCCTTCAAAGGCCAAAAATCTTCACCCTGAATTCAGTGTCACACTAGATGACGACGTCCTTCAGATTTCAACTGAGAAAACTGTAAACCCGCTACTTATTCATAGAATATGGCATAAAAACAGCTACTAACCACTAACATGACAGTTTTCTGTTATACATTTCATTTTTTCTTGCAATTATCGGTTACGAACATTTTGTTCATCACCTACAGGCTGGACTGCTTTTACAGGGTCAATTGTTAATCAGCTGTTGCATGCTGTGAATTCCACGGTGTCTGTGGTGTCCTAGTTGCTATGAAGGCTTGCATCTCTTCCGTGTAGCATGGAACATTCCACTGAAGAAACATATCGGTATCTCTATGTCACGTGGTTTTTAATGGAGTTAAATATGGAAACTGAAGAAGATGGAACCCTTAAGATATATTACGAAATGTCTCGTTGTTATGCAGGTTTCCACCACTGGGCACTATAATCGATTAGGATAGATATTTAAGAGTTTCGTATCAAACCTTGGTAGTATAACAGTTGCCACGAACTCATTATGATAAGTGTTATGAGATCTACAGTCGATAAATATTAATAATATCTTCATATATGTATATGTAGATTTCCTCGGAAAAGGCATTCGATGACTCAGAGACCACATTCACCACTGAAAGCGAAGATTCTACAACACCGACCAAACCCAAAATGCAAGATTATCAAAATACCCGATGGTAAGATTTCGTCAGTTTTTCTATGAACTTAATTTTGCCTTGTTGCTATAAGAGTGATATCTCACAGAAAAGGTTCTACTCCTGTAGAAGTGTAGAGTAGAATTAAATATCTCATTGTAACGTGCTGAGTTCTTTGAAGTAGGCTAACTTGTTGTTACTTTTTCTCTCTTCCCAGCGATGATGATGAGATGGATGCAGAGGGGGACTCAGACGACGATTCTGCAATAGAAAACTCCAAAACAGATGAAATTTTGCTTTCCGAGAGTGGTGGAACTAGGATCTACATGGACGCCCATGGGAAAGTGTATAGAACATTGCAAAGTATACAGGTGGTTGGATTATTACTAAGATACAAACAGCCAGAAGAGAAACGTCAGAATACAGGGAATCCTAGCTCTGCTGCGCCAGCTCATTCTGTAGTCCAGACAGCTTCTACTGCCGACAAAACTACGGGAAGAATCCTTCCACCTCCTACTGTCCAAGGTTCTGGCATAAAAAGAGCAGAAAACATCCGCCTGGAAACAGCTACTGCCGAACAGGCTACCACTGCCATGAGTGTTAAAACAACAAACGCTCCGAACCTTAGCTCTTCTGCTTCTGAACCAGATAGCAGTGTACCTCAGGCCCCTCTACCAGATGGTCCAGGTGAAAACGGGATTTCACAGTCTCAAGATACAACTGTGGTCACACAGAAAGCATTTACAAAATTGGGAGATGTGAAGCTCGATGCAGTAACACAGGCAGGTGTCCAGCTAGGACAGAAACGGCAGAATACAGGGAGCTTATCGACTGCTAAGCCAGATGGAGCTATCCAGTCGCCTCATTCCATTATTCTGTCTTCGCCTGTTGCTGGCAATGCTACGGGATCAATACTCCCGCATCCACATGTCGAAGAGGCTGCTAAACAAAGAGCAGAATCTGCCTCTCTGAAAGCAACTAGTGCTCAACGGATCTGTGCTGCCATGAATGTAGCAACACAGTACACTCCCAAAAATGTCTCTACCACTTTTGAAGCTCCAGGGGCCTCTTTACGTCAGAGTTCTGCATGTCAGCGTGCTGTTACTCTGCCAAAAGGAGGTGAAGGGCAGTTGCCTGATCACCCGCGACAGCAACAGAGGCAGACATCATACACCGTCAACAAAGATGCACCTATTGTACACGGAGTCCATAGTAAGCTGGCTTCTAGGACACCAGGGGCAGTTGCACATTCAACTGCCGCACAGGGCTGTGCAGCAGGCAACAGAAATGCACAGTCTGGTGCCAACTTTTCCAATGTGCAGCAACGAGAACCAGTGCTGCAGGCTGGTCGTCAGAGGGTACAACAGCAAGAGAACATGGCATTAGCACCGATGGTTCTAGTTTCTGTACCGCAAAACTTGGAATTAGTAGCCATTGTATGCAAATCCACCTATTCTTGCTCAGGTACTCCTACGGGTATAGAACACCATGTGAATCAGAATCCTGCTGTAGGAGAACTGGCTTTGCAAAATGCGGTAGCAGGTAACACGACGGTCATCAAACAGCCGGTAGGCCAAGCCATATCAGCGCACAGTGGGACACCTTTAAATTCGAAGAACCAGAATGGCGGAAATTCGAACAATCAAAAGGAGACTGCAGAACAGGCTAAAAATGGATCCTTGTCGACTGGCATCAGTAGCAGGTAAGAAGCACAACATGTTCTCCATTATCTAGCCTCCTGTAGCTACAGCTCATACATGTCTAGAGTACAGTCAACGTAGAAATCCTATGTGATTCTAAGTCACATGATTAATACAATGCCCAGAACGACTACACTGTGCATCTCATACGTACTTTATGGGATGCGCAGTGGAAATATTAGTACATAAAGTAACTGTCTCCACAGAATGAAAAACATTAGTTTCTTACATGTAACCGAATCGAGTAAATTTTAATTTTATCCTAGATATCAAGTTCTTAAATAAAGAACTTCTTTCACATGCATTCTATGGATAATCGATTCTGCTGTTTTATTGATCGTATTTAATTCATTCGTTTTGTTTGGGTAGGCATGATTCTTCGGTTACCGTGTGTTTGACCTACACGTTGTGTACACACAATTATCAACGCATATTATGCTTATATTAAGCACTATTGCCTTTCGGCTGGTTACGATTTTGATCGCTTTACTTCTGTGCCCCTCTTTACTTAAGTTGCCGTGAGCATGTCTGAAAATAAAATTCTCTATTTCAGAATCTAACATATGAATTTGATACCATCAATAAAACAGCACAATTATTCCTTATTGAAGTATTAATTTAATTTATTATTTTCTAGCTACCTATCGTCTCTAGCAATCTCATTGTCACCGAACATTAAACTCTGATCTTCCTTTTTCTCCTTGTAACCTACTTCCTATACTGACTGCCTATGGGCACGTTATTTCAGGGCACCCGAGGAATCATATTCACAGCCCTCTGCTCAGCGTGGGAACAGGGGCGGATCTGCGGAAGGACGCCAGCCTGGCAGCGCGCCAGACAGCAGCAGCCATCAGTAGGACCACACAGATGCGCACTCAGCCATATAGAGGCCGGTAACCCTTCATTCTGCCTCTATTGTCCCCGCTGTTGAAACTAAGTAAAGTCCACTAAAAGTCACTTTGCGCAATAGTAAGTAAGTTCTGTATATGCTTACATTAACCATAATTACAGAAGGAGTGCAGTTGGCACTTATCTCTCACGGACATCACATTGGATGTTGCCACCAGTAACTGCCATCACTCTGTCAAGCAGCTCCTCAGACCTCCTCACAGGACTGACAGCAACACGAACCATTCCTTCCATTAAGACAAAATGTTTTGCAGTACATGGGATTGCACTCGGGGCCACTGTGCAACAGCCAGACACAGTAACAGTTCAGTTATGCATGTCGACCCCAACATTAAGATGTAAGACCATTATGGCATAAATGAACCGTGTGACTCTAGAATACCACTATATTCACTGATTCCTATATATGCCACAAAAAAAAAAAAAAAATACATCAGACATTTACTACAGGTCACTGTCAGCTTTTGAACAAAAACTTAAGATTCGTATCAGTGTAGCCAACCTTTCAGAAGTAATCACTGTCCAGTAGAGAGTTCAGCGTAGTGAAATATCTTGATAGAAAATAAGAATAGTAGTGCTTTGTACACTAGAACGTATTAAAGGGCTAATTTTCTCCATCTATCACGAAAAGGTTTTCTTTTTTCAGTCAAAATGACCCCTTTCCTCACTGTTTATGAGAGATTTGTCTGTCGAGTTGTAGGACAATCTGTTAATTTTAAGTGACTTTAACAGATGTGCACCTAGCCTACTCCTGTAGAATTCTGCAGAGGGGGATGCCGAGGGGCGGATCGTTAACAACTGTCACATGTAGCATGGTTCACAACATGGGATACTGCAGAACTTTTTGGAGTTTAAATCCAAGATAGTGCCACAAAACATGTGATTAGCAACTTAACGCCACCACTTCCCCTCTTCTTACTGGCCAAACACAGAGACAAAACTTTTTCTTCGCCAGGATTCAAACCAGCTCTCGGTGAATCCAGCACTGCCACACAGGCAAGTGTTAACAGAACTAGCCAAGGGAGCAGTTACCATTACATATTAAAACTATGTCACGAAATGCAACTCGAACTTGAATCTAGAGTAGTTTAGGAAGCGTAGGGGGGAAGTTCTGTGCGTTGATTTGTATCATTATACATGCTTGAATGTCTTACATGGCTATTCTTATTACCCTCTTAACCTGATCTGAGTCAGAATTCTTGTGTGGCAAAATATTTGCATCTTTAGGATACCTTTGGATACATTTTAGGAAATATGCTTTGGATGTTGATAAGGCATTTTATATCATACCTTTTCCACAAGGAGGTTTAGGCAGCAAGGACCGCAACAGATCGTCTGACTATGAAGAGTAAAAATAGCTTCCTCTATCTACTCCAATTTATCTTCTACAGAAAAGCATTTCTCTCCAGAGTTTTATTAATTGTATTTTTGTCTGATTCATTATGTGTAATAACTGTTACTCTGTCTAATCCGTATTAATTTAAGTTATTCATGCTTGAGATATATTACTAATAAATGTTAGTGTCAATGTTAAATTTGTGCTGCCTTTGTCTAAACTTGTGAAGTATATTGGTCAGTTACTCCTCTTCATCTTCCTAATTCGTTTCACGCAACTCTGTCATCTACTGTAACGTAAAGATAAGTTAAGACTCATATTCGCAATAAGAAATGCAATGAGAGAGCAATCTTTGGGTTGCTTAGAACAACAACTTAGAATCCTTAATGCAATTGAAAACAATTCCTTCATTACAAACAAATTTTTAAATAGTAAAATTATTAGTGATGGTAGTAGGAGCGTTATTTTATACTTAAACGTTTTTTACTCTTCCAGGTTCAGGAAGTTCCTGTCGAACACATCATCTTTTTCCCTGGTTCTTGTGAAATATTGGAGAAGACACTGCCGGGAGAGTGTTGTTGCAGGAGACAATTTTGTGCTACTAGGATTTCTAAATGAGATTATCACTAGTGCAAGTTAGTCAATGCTTGCATTGTAGCATCCCAGAGCAAAATTCTGGGTTCGCCTCTGAACTTGGCTCAAATATGAGTGGTTTAGTGTCGAGTTAGAGGAAGAAATCCAAAAGGAGCAGTGAAAGAGAAGCTCTATATATTCACAGAGCACAAAATATTCATCGTTTTTGTAATTACTTAATTTCTGTGTTTTGTGGAAATATTGGAGAAGATACCGCTGGGCGAGTGTTGTTCCAGAAGACGATTTTGTGCTACTAGGAATTCTAAATGAGATTAGCACTGGTGCAAGTTAGTCAGTGCTTGCTTTGTAGCATCCCAGAGTGAAATTCTGGGTTCGCCTCTGAACTTGGCTCAAGTATGAGTGGTTTAGTGTCGAGTTGGAGGAAGAAATCCAAAAGGAACAGTGAAAAAGAAGCTCTATACATTCACAGAGCACAAAATATTCATGGTTTTTGTAATGACTAAATTTCTGTGTTTTGTGGTGTCTGATGATAACATACAACTGTAGAAAGTCAACAGTCCTGACCGTTCAGTGAGTTTTGTAGTAAATCTATCACTTTAATAATGCAAACTAATCATGCAGTAGATATGAGGGAATATGAATTTACATGAGCAAAGTTACAATATTAAGGTTTGGTAATACTTCGTTAGTAGGGTTAGAAAGTGTTATGTTTCCACTGTAAGGATAATACGACAGATCGCAACAATGAAGATATGTCATAATGAAGTACTATAGTGGTATTCTTCTGTTGTATGAATGTAAGTTTTTCCTAAATAAAGAGTATTCCATGAGTTATCAACCAAACTCGTTATTCCCTGTTGTTCTATTTAAACGTCACAAACACATCATATATGTTCCAAAATCTTTACTATCAACTGCTATCAACTGAGAAATCTCTGCCAGTTGAACATTAAATAATAAAACTAAATCGTGATTTAGAGTTTCAGAAGAGTATCATAAACATATTCTGCCTTAAATCCAATAAATAACATTTTTTTAGAAAGATTTTATGATCCAGTTATACCGTGAAGAAATTCAGCTTAGATGAATAAAGTTCTCTGAACTTTAACTCTCTCAACGTTGGACACGAGTAATATCACATTAGAAAAGATAAATCTACTTTACGCAATTATTAGTGAGGTAGATATGCAAAATATATGGTGATTATACCCAAATGGCCTGTGAATGTATGTTTAATAAACATATAGCTCCTTTTAGTTGACACAACAGATATTGCTCTGGTGCCTACACTCCGAGGGATAACTATGAGCTAGATGTTAAAGCACAATAAAACACGTCAGCGATGAAAATATCGGTTTCATATCGTTTCTGTAGAAAGGAGACAATGCATGTGGAAATAGTTCTGCTCATTCTTACTTTCTGCTCATGTCTTATACAAATGACAAAAAAATTCTCCTCTTCACAAGTTATCTACCACAGGAATCAACACACTTCTTTCTGTATGAGAAGGAGTTTACAATCATGATTTTATGTATTATTAGACAGAAATGTAAGACCAGATATGCATTCTACCAAGTGCCTTACCCCGTTTCAAAAGGACTAGATTTGCAATAGAGACAGTGAACATACAAAACAATGTGTGATGCTCTGGTAGTCTGTCAGTAAGAGCAGCTAGAACTGTGTTTGTGGAAGTACAAGTTATCAGTAATAACATCTTAGCTGTCATTCATTACTTACTACATTCATCATACATTTTCAGAAAATACATAGTGTATTTAATTGATTTACATCCTAATTAAAATGAACAACGTTTGCACAACAAGATATTTTGAACGAAACTGGATTTATCTTGAACTGTTACTAATATCAGAGGTGAGGTTTTGCAGGAAGGAGGAAGTTTCTAGTAGTAATGTCTCCACTGAGCTCAATGAAACAATGGGAACGTTCTAGTTGGCAGTATAAAATAGTACTAATGAAGCCATTATGGAAGTGCAACTTAAAACCTGCATCAAACACTACAACTACCAGTACTTTAGACATCCAAGCTATCAGAAGTTCAGAAGAATGTAAACACCGCCAGGAACACTTATTTTTTATCATAGTAATAAACAAACAGAGCAGAGATGCAGAACTGAAATACAGTATCTGAAGTATGCAATACTAAGCACTAAGTACAATGATTTACAATTGTGTAAGATGTTGTTGGAGTGGACACTGATATGAAATGATTGTGGCACTCAGTGGCACACCCAGAATAAAATATAGTTAGGATGGAAGACTATACCACAGCTACTCTTTCCATAGTATGGTATAATGAAAGTTGTCTACTAACACACAGAGCGTGAATTGTGAAATGAGGGCATTTTTATAAAAATCGGCAACTCAGAGCTGTAATAGAACAAGTATACTTGGGAAGGGAATACCTACACCATTCAATATAGCTGTACACGAGATTAAGTTGAATAAATCAGCAACCATTATTACACAAAGAATGAAGAATTGCTGAATTCCTTACACAAATATTAGATAACTGTTATATTTCATTATTAAGTTGATTTACAAACACCCAATTGAAGCAGCACTATATACAAGACAGTAACTAGTAGGCATTGATCCTAAATTGAAATAATGTTTGCAACAAAAGTGTCAAATTTAATTTGTGCCAAGTATTTGTATTGACCACTCACTGGACTCTAAATCAAACAACATTAGAAAATAGTTGAACACATTCGATTCCAAGCAGAACTGACATTGCAATTACGTGAAAAATTCGTATAAAAATCACATTCAGGCTCCAAGAGCACTTGCCACAACTTACAAACGTGTTGTACAGTGAACACAATGCAATTATTAAACAAATAATGCACTACGAAAGGTGTAATCTGTGTGCTCCATTCACTAAATAGTTTTATACCAGCATGTCTAGTTGTAAAATAACTATGCCCTCTTAAAATCCCACTAACATCCCAGAAAACAGGTGTCAAGACAATACAACCTTGATAAGAGAGAAGATTGCTACATGAGCAGCACATCTACATTAAACCTGCAGCTGAAAGATATTGGGCATAATATAGGTATGTCAATAATTACAAACATAACAAGAATAAATACGAGATCCCAATAATATTTAATTAAAGGTAGTGAGAAATTTATAGCTGTTCACCTCCCAATTTTATGTGGACCCAGTATGGTAGTCACAATTGTCAAATATTGAAACACACAATGAGGTGCAAAATATCTTAAAGTCAGTTGAATTATGATACAGTTGAAAGACTTGAATACAGATGGTTTAGTGACTCTTACTAAACACGTTTTGATAATATTGTATTTGAAACAGCTTGTGAACTATGAATAAAAATACTTTCACAGAAGTAGCCCCAACATCACTCCAAACAAACTGTCATCACAACCTAGAACATACTTTGTAACCTAAAATTACATACACTAAGAAAGGTTGTATGCTGCTAAAAGTGGAGGGATGTTGTCTCAGAAGTAAATATTTAATGATAATCATCAACTGTAGCAGTAATCAGACGGGGAAGTTGTGATTCATAACACACAATCACAAAATGACGATAGACAAAATGTGTCAATTCACACTTAAATACTCAATAAATGGCTTCAGAAAGAAGGAACAAAATATTTTTACTGAGTATAAGTTGTATAATTCACTCAACATCATAATAACATTGAAGCACATGAGCTCCTGGCATCACAAAGGCAGGTGATCTGGAAAGTCGAATGTGATACCATAACATGAAATCACTTTCACACAACAGTCACAAGTAATTACAATAATTTAGCTATATTGAGAGAAATAATGATATAAACATTTACATTGTTTGTAGTATTATATCACAAAAGATTGATACTGTAATTGGGGTAGCATCTACTGATTAACAAATACATGAAACGTTAGTAACTTAGTGCATATGAATAAATGATTCAGTTCTGTCACACATAGCAGATTGAGCAGTACGAAACCAATGAAATTTCTCTGTAGCATTTGAACATCTCACGAAAAGGATGCTACTGCATACAAAGAGTCTCTTCGAATATCGAATATTACAATAGAAGGAGCAGTCTCACCAAGAAAACTGCACGTTCACAGTGACCACAAGTACAACAAGACTGCTAGCTCCTAGAACAAGTGTGAATTAGAAACCAGCATCCGTCCCAATCGCCAAAGCACTGATGTCCCAGTTTCCTGGAAATGTGTGATCAAAGCTACCCCAGTGATCACAGAGAGAGAACGCCACAAATATCATTATCTTCTGTACCAATGCTGGTTACAGAATCATCTTCACAAAGTATTTGCAAATGCTACTATACAAGATAAAGAAAGAATGAGAACGAAATTTGAAATTCTTCACATAAGGGGCACCTGTCGTTACACTACCCATTCGAAATAAAGCAGATTTTTAAAATGTTTTCCAGAAAACCAGCAGAAGTCATTGCAATTCCAGTAGAACATACCTTACATTTAATATTTGCGACAATGGGTATACCTCACACAAAAAGAATGATTGAATTATGTTATACAATGATAGTAAAATAATATTCACAATCTGATATCATTAAATTAAATCAAATAATTAGGTAATTAATGAGCATTGAAGTTGGAGAAACACAGATTCAAGTACAAAAACGAAAATTTGATACACTACAATGACATTCTTTGATAACAAACTAAATACTTGAAACGACAATGCAAAACTTGGACCCTATCAGAGTAATGTTTTGTAATGAAAAATGAAATTTAAATATAATATAGAACTAATACTTACAGTGGTTACTATGTAGTGCCATATCATAAAATCTTCATGTATGATCAGTCATTACAATATGCAAGTGAGGACAATTCCCTGGTAATGTCATGCCATTTAATATTCTGACTGTAGGCTCTAAACAATTAATCTATCAATTGGATAAAGAAATAAATATGGGAAAGAGAAATCTGACAACATTAATCCAACTAAGTGTACTAACGACCACATTAATAGTGAATTTCATATTAAAATTTAATGAACCTTTGCTCAGAGCACTGTCATGCGATTCAGCCTTCCTCCATACCTGAAAGACTGTAAATCATGGCTATGTTAATCACTTCATCATTTCATGCTTCACTGCCAAAACCTTTTGGTCAAAAGGCTAATTTTATGAACAGAACACACTTAAGATAACATACTTCAGATAACATAGTATACAACACAAGGAAATGGAATAAATGAATAACTAAACAACATAGGACTTTCTAAACTGTTTTCAGCAGGTGCACTGACTCACGTTCTACAGTTCTCACACAAGATAAATGGGTTCTGTAATAAATAATACTAACATGAAGGATTCCTGGAAACATAGAACAATAATGACAGAAGTGAGTCCACGTCAGTGGTAAGTACAGAAGGTTAAACAAACGACAGTCATCATATGCAGATACACTGTTAATGAATGACAGTTTTAATACATTGCAATATTCTTCATCAAAAACAAAATATCCACTTACACATACTGTGACACAAGTACGTTTCATGGTCCACATTTAAATCTACTCTAAAATGGGAAATAAAAAAACAATGAAAACACAAAGTTATCCACAGTTTTCGCTACCACAAACAACACATCATCCATTACAATACTGCAATTCGCAAAACATTCTGCAATCGCTCATCGCAAAAGTTTCACACCATGGCTCACCTGTTGTACATTCAAAAGCCATCATTTTGGTCAATTACCAAAAACTTTCTACTGGAATGAAGTATAACTATAAATCTGCACCTGTATTCCAGGAATTTTCATAATCCTTTGTCTGAAATAAGATAGACACAAATCTGGTGGTGGTGAGTTTCATATACTGCTTCCTAAATGCGCCATGAAAACATCATAATATGGCCTCAGTCTGAGAATAAAATATCATTAGTACCCTTGATTTATTAGTGTGCAAAAACTCTAAATTTCGTAATCGTGAAACTGAGAGTGTTCTCACCATTTTGGGGCTGACAGTTTCTTCCTCATATTCTCCATCAGCTACAGTGCTTTCTGCATTGGCAAATAAAGTATAAATTCTCACCCACCGGCTCTGTTGTCTTGCTTAATGTACTGATAGTATTCAATTCTAACTCACATTAGTTCCTGGAACAACTATAAGTTCTGTACAGCCCTATCTGATTACAGCCTAGCTATATACACAAGTCCCAATAAGAAAGATTATCTCACAAAATATCTGCCAGAAGAAATGCCAACAAACTCAGTCCACTTATCAGCAAATCACTAAAATATTAACAAGGCTACAAAAATCACAATATCATCTTCATATGGAGGCAATCTTTAAAGCACAAAAAATTCACTAGGAAAACCACCTTGTCAATACAAATTCAGTACCACCAGAGTCTGCAACGAGTCACTCATGAAACATAAACGTTCTCCAACTGGAAAAGGAAAACCACAGCTCATGATTCCATCAGGCATTATTCCCCTGACATTACTTTGTAAAACGCTCAAAATGAAATTTTATATCGAATTATCGTTACAAATCTTAAAACTGCACACCGCATTTACCATAGAATCAAACCTTCAAACATTCTGAATCTTCAGATGGGCACGCATTCATATATGACTATCCTTCTACACCATCCTCAAATGAAGCACACTGATCTTAAAAGTTATCCATTCATATAGGCATAGGGCAGAACAAGAGTAAGGAAACAACACAGAAGATAAATGATGAAATATGCACTGTTTCTGCCATAGCACCTTGTGCTTGCCGAGTACATGACATATGCCGAAAATGTGATGTCCTGAGAGTATAAAGTAGCATTCTCACAGTACAGCAAGTGTTCAAAATTAGTCTTCATCATTGAATAATCCTGAATTAGTAGTGGAGCAATCAACAACATTCTGGACCTCACATACTCTGGTCACAAAGACTAATAAACAGGTGATAAATTCAGAACACAGGGTCCAAAAACAGAACAAGAATCACTACAGAATTCCTAACATACCCAACAATCTAATCCACTTTACTCACTGCACATACAAATCATGCTTAACATAACGTACATAAAGCCAAGCTATATACAATGTGGTATAGGAACCTTCTTCTGTACTCCTCAATATCATCACAGAATAAGCCTCACTACACAGAAAATAGCTTGTCATACGGTTATTTATCGTATTTAAAAACATTTAGTAAAATCACTCACCTGATTCATAATTAACATTAGCCTCATGACATAAGATATATTAGCAATCTAAGGCACATACGGAATCACATATGTATCGAACTTTCCATATATAACCACTTTATGAACGAGTAACTAAGTTCTCATACCATATGACAAATACATAGAGTAGAACAATGCTATCATGTTCAGTGTAAACTACCGTGTCAAATCCCGAAACCAACAGAAATACACAGAAATATAGGAGAAGCAAAAGCATAACAAGTGGCAAAGCCTAACCAAGACCTGAAAACCACTGAGCGCCATCACTTCACTTGTGCCATCCACAAAGAAAACAATTGGCGTTAGAAACATTATAAGTAATACATTATCCAATAAAATTTTGTCAGAAGAGAAAATATACAATATGATATTGTGATGTAACAAAATAAAAGTGATGTTGTTATTCAATGGCAAATTTGGAATTTGAGATTTCGCTTACGGTTTTATGAATCACTATTGGCGTAAGAATCATGGACTGACCATTGTCATAAAATATTACAGTATGAAATGTGAATAGTTTTTACTTGCTGTTTCGCGTGGCTGGAAGCAGTCACAGCTAGCGTGCTATTGATTAAGAAATTGTATTATCGTTTTTCTAATTACTTCATGATCGTAGGTACGATCATACCCGGTTGTGAAGTTATTGTTATGACAAAACAATTTCCTAAGATACCAAAAAGTTCTTAAGGGCGCAAAGAACAACTATAACATCACACAAAAGGGAAATTCAATATTAGAGCTGATGCAAGAAGACGATAAAACAGTTTTCTTTTTATCAATGTAACACGCACATTGGACTGCTGATCTTGGTGTCTGTAATCTTAGCAAAATGCATAATTAAAATGAAAATAATACTGAGGAGATGAAAGGAATGAGCACTGCTAAATGATTCAGTATTCCCAGAACAAATATTTATTTAAGTAAAACATGTATCGTACCTTAAGCTTAGTACTACAATGACAGTAGACTTTTATGTCCGTTTCATGTCTATTGAGCGCTGTTTTATGTAGCTATTGTCCTCTTGAGTCGCTTGTGCGTCGTCACGATAAGTTATAACAGTTCTTCTTTCTACACTTCACTCAAACTTAGACATGACACGTTTTTATACATTTAGTAAAAATTAGATCACACTGGCACAAATCTGAGTCCGTCTTACTTAAGAAAAACAGTACAAGTGTTTAGTGCTCAAGGCTTCATTTGTTCCCCAGCGAACAAAATAGTGAAGGTTCGCATATCCATCCGTATTCTTCTGTTTATGGCTGGTTCAAATGGCTCTGAGCACTATGGGACTCAACTGCTGAGGTCATTAGTCCCCAGAACTTAGAACTAGTTAAACCTAACTAACCTAAGGACATCACCAACATCCATGCCCGAGGCAGGATTCGAACCTGCGACCGTAGCGGTCTTGTGGTTCCAGACTGCAGCGCCTTTAACCGCACGGCCACTTCGGCCAGCTCTTCTGTTTATATTGCCGCCCAAAGACGACGAATTACATTATTTAGGAAATTCCACCGTCGCTATGTGACGCCTTATTATACATTAATCATTCTTTATAAACAAGTATTTGCCTTCTGGCTGAAAGTATTAACTATTTGCTGTTTTAATGAAGTCAAAAATTGCGAATATCACATTGCCTCTCATGAGGAGAGAGGGAATGCCGAAGGATTACCTCGATCCTCATGTCCTCATGACATATTCGTGATTTTTGGTGTGACATTTACATAATTTTACTGGCGTACTAAGTACATAAATTGAAATTACATTTATAAAACATATATCAGATATTTATCATTTTTCAAAATAAAGTTTTTCACTCTTTGTTCATCAGTCACTTCAATCCATAATACCAAGATTAACATTTATGTGCATATTTAAGTTTGGTCCATATTTGCTCATAACAATAAGTGAACGTTCATTTCACACTTCAGGGGATAGAATTCAGAAATTACATTCTCTTGAGCTTAACAACTAATACATGAGTACAGTGAGTGCTTATTTTCACTCAACTAGAGTGCACAATGTTCGAGCTTCTGTTGACTCACTGTGTTTCAATTACAGTTTAATAACGTAGCACTACTCTTTGTGATGCTTTCACTTTCTCTGTTAGCTGTCTATGGCGTTCATCATGCGGTATATCTGTCCTTTCCACTGTGGTGCCAGGAATTCAAGTGGCTTCCCGGGTTTTTATTTACAATATGAAACAGAAGAAGTGGAAAATTATTAGTATAACTTACAACCTATTGGATACATTTGTTATGGATCGGGACTGGTCCGGAGTTCAGGGTCTTCCTATAGTGCACATTCATTTTCTTTGTCCATCAAGAGACAGGATTATAATTCATTTTAGCAGTGTTCAGGAGTGCCAGTATTAATGGCTTTAAGGTCTGAGTAATCTAACAATCTACTTCTCACTCATCTTAACTTCAACTCAAGAAAATTGCTTAATGTACGTAGGAAAATGTAGTCACACAAGTGTGCAAATGTCTTTCCTCCAGTATTTACGATTGAAGTCATGGCGGTTAGCTGTTCAAGGTTTGGATTGTTTCGTCACCCACGCGTCAGCTACTCACAGCGGCTGCACAGTGTTGCGTGAGCTACAATACTCAGTATCCGTTCGCACTCAGGTTGTAACAGAACTGCCGGTTGTCGATCGCTCTCTTTTTTTTGTGAACTTCGTATCACGCGAGTGCATCGATACACACACCACGCGCGCGTTTTCCATCGGAGAGCCGGACACTGAAGCTGCCTCCATACTTCCCTGTCAACTGCCTCCCATGAGGCTCACAGGTAAGTGACGACGAATATTTTAGCTGTCGCTGCACTTATAACAACACGGAACTTTGCGTTGCACCTGTTGTCGTAGCCTTGACTTCTTTTTACAGTTGCAGTACAACACTACCACTAATACACACTGAACAGTTATTTTTATTATGCACGTCACACTTTAGTGTGCATCTTCACACAGCATTCGTGCTTAGTTCCTTCGTCGATAGCGTTCATTTACAAATCAATCAATTTTGCAGGTTTCCTCCATTGGTACAGAAAGACTTATATTCTACTATTTACAAAAGATCACTTACGAGATAATATTTACAATTAATGGTCACTCCTTTCGTTAAGTCCAGTGAACAACTGCCTTATGAATGGACCTATTGTATCTCCAGGTTTACTTGTGAACCTAAAAATATTCTTTCAAACTTTCTTTTAAGGGCCCATCTCCCCATTATGAAAACTACAGATTTCGCAACACTCGTTGCATTTATTCTTTAGTACACCCAAGATCATTTTCTACTGCCACATAGCATATCTAATACTTAACGAATACGCATTTAACGCTGACCCTTTTCTTTTGTGCTTTCCTTTGTGCTTGGCAAAATTTTTTATAATTGAGGGCAGACTGGATAAAAACAGGTCTCCCTCTTCGCTTCATGTACTCAGCAATCGTTCTCTGTAAAAAAAATAAAAAATATGGTAACGTGTGTCTACTATTTTTCGCATGAATGGAATTACCCACATTTCACTGGGTTTACGCAACCTGTATATAACAAACATTAGCAAAGCTAGCGAAGTTCATCGCGCTACGTTTCTCATTTCTCATAAGCACTGCTTTGCCTCGAAGTACATGTGCCTTTTACAAGTCGACCCTTGGTCTAGGTTAATGAACCAGGATCAAAAGGAACGGGCACAAGGAAAATGGAATTAAATCTGCATGTAAATAAAATTATCATAATAAACATAGGCACATGTATAAATTTCAACCTCTTTCATTACAGCATGCTTTGCTACTTCTACGTCTTACTCTGGTTATAGTCAGTATTAAGTTTAAATATCACTGCATTGCTTGTTCTTTAGATTAGCCTTCAATTAGGGTATTGAATGGTCGCTAGATTACACTACAAAACTTCTGAAGATCTTTACTTGGACTTATTTATGATACAGGGGGTTTGATGTGTGGTTTTTTAGTACCTTGATTCTACTGAAATCAATTCGTCAGCTAACATTCCTCATATACTCTTTAGATTGGGCTCAGATCACAAGGAAACAGTTTACTTTTATGGCAATTAATGGCCTCGTGGAGTACTTACGCTACATTATTGATGCTTCATGGTTTGCTGGCCGCGGTGGTCTAGCGGTTCTAGGCGCTCAGTCCGGAACCGCGCAACTGCTACGGTCGCAGGTTCGAATCCTGCCTCGGGCATGGATGTGTGTGATGTCCTTAGGTTAGTTAGGTTTAAGTAGTTCTAAGTTCTAGGGGCTGATGACCTCAGATGTTAAGTCCCATAGTGCTCAGAGCCATTTGAACCATTTGAACCATGCTTCATGGTTTGCCTCTATTTGTACTGTATTTCAGCTAACTTAGTTTACCACAGCTTATTGTCTCCTTGCGTGAACACATGTGGGTTATCACTTGTTTTCTCATTTAACAGTACGCTTTAACTGAACTTTAAGGTAAGATATTTCCTCCACTCCTGTTCACTGTCTGGACGTTTTGAACATGTATTTTTTTTTTAAGCAGGTAATTTGGGCTTTTACAACAGAATTTCAGGTACTTACATTACTAAAAATAAATCTATAAATCTTCTTGTACCCTGAGAGAAGTGCTTATTTACGCATCCTCCTCCATTTCTCACCTATACATATTTATATAGCTCCGGACAATCACCTCGCAAGCACTTTTTTTATACTAACTTAAAGTTAAATTGAAATTCTTCCTGCAACCTTAATTTCCTGCTTCAGCTTGTTGAAGAAATATCATTTCATGTCCATCACTACCAACAATTTTTTCATACTTCACATTTAATACTTAAAGTTTACATGTAGTAGCCATTACCATGTAGTCAGTGCGCTGTTCAACACAATACTTATCATTAACAGTTCAGACAAGGAAATTTCCAGTACGCAAGAATTTATTTCCACGACAGTACTTAACCACTACCATTATAAAATTTCTTTAAGTCTTGGTGGTGAAATAAGCCTTTTACTGTCCCCGTAGCCGGGTCAGTTAATAAATAACTCCCTATGTGCGGTTTCCTTAAAATAAGGTAAGGACCTTGATACCTATGTTCCAACTTGCGATTTTTCTTACATATTAAGGATGGCTTGAAATGAGTCTTAAGTAATACTTTTTCACCTACATGGTAATTTACAACTTTGTTTACTTTTGTATCATAGCCTTTCTTTAATTGAGCATTGGTGGTAATGGAACTTAAGGCTTCTCGCATTTTGACATCTAGATCTACCTCAGGGCTAGGTATCTTCTGTTCCTTCCTTCCAGATATCAACTCGTATGGAGTAAAACCTGTGGAAGTGTGTGGCAAATTATTGACTATCTCCTCAAATGGTGTCACAAAATCAACCCAACGAGTCTGCTTGTCTGGAATGTACGTCCGAACAAATCTGTTAAACTCCTTGAAGATCCGCTCAGTCAGATTCGACTGAGGCCTAAAACGTGATATTAAGATCTGCTTGACATTGTGTTGGGCCAAAAATTCACGCCATTTGCGGCAAGCAAAGTTGGATGCATTATCTGAAAGTATAGATTCGGGGACTCCCAATCTGGGGAAATAGTCATTTTCAAGACAGCGCATAATAGGCGGAGCACAAGATGTCTTCATAACATACATTCGAACGTATTTTGTGAAGTTGTCGAGAACAGCAACGAGGTATTTGACACCTTCCCTACCCATCGGTAGAGGGCCAGCCAGGTCAATGTTAACGAGCTGATTAGGTCTTTCTGCGATGATTGGATTCAATGGAATTAAAGTAGGAATATTAAGAGCTTTCGCCTTTTGGCAGATGACACAGAATTTTAGCAACTTGTGTATCCGTCGATGTAGGTTGGGCACATAACAGTAAGTAGCAATCTTCTTTTTACACTTCTCTGGACCATAGTGGCCCCAAGAAATGTGGGCATACCACAAAAGATGTTCGACAAAACTGCTAGGTATACTAACAAGCCAGTAGTCTGATGACACAGAGGTACGATGAAATAATATCTGATTATGAATCTTGAAGAATTCAGACAACTTATGGTTTGGATTTTCTTGAAGAAGTCTGATTACTTTTCCCCTCTTAGGATCTGTGCTCTGTAGTGTCTGGATTTGCTTGCACTGTTCCAAGAAATATTTCCTATGAATGGGATCCTGCATAAGAAGAACTTCGTAATTCGACATCTGTTCTACCAACTCACTTGTCTCAGGCAGACCTTCGGGTGAACGAGAAAGTGCGTCTGCAATAACGTTATTCTTGCCCTTTATATACACAATATCAAAGTCGTATTCTTGCAAAAATAAACACCACCTGGTTAGACGCGGATGTTGTAATTTACAGGTCAGAAGACACGAAAGTGCTTGATGGTCCATAAATACTTTTATCTTTCTGCCAAAAATGTAATAATTAAACCTCTTGAAGGCCCAAATAACTGCAAGTGCCTCCAGCTAAGTAACTGAATAGGACTTTTCACATTCTGTTAAGACCCTACTCGCAAAACTAATCACTCTGATTTGCTCTGTTTCGTCTACTAATTCAATCTGAAACAAATAAGATCCAATTCCAACAAACGGAGCGTCTGAGGTGATACAAAATTCTTTGCCCATTTGTGGATGACAGAGAATGTTACTGTTCAAAAGGCCATCTTTAATTGCCGGAAAAGCTTTCTGACACTCTGGTGTCTAATTCCAATGCGTACTTATCTTCAGAAGAGTGTGCAAAGCGGAGTTGTTCATTACTTGACCAGACAGAAATCGTCGAAAGAAAGACGAAAGACCGAGAAATCCTCTTAGTTGCCTCTTAGTTACCGGTGTAGGGAAATTCTTAACCGCAGACAACTTTTCTGGGTCGGGTTTAATCCCTTCAGGTGTAATCACATGACCTAAAAACTTTACCTCACCTTTTCCAAATTTTGACTTTTTCAGATTTGCTGTAACACCATGTTCTTAAAATCTCTGAAACGCCTTTCGTAGAATAGCTTAATGATCTTTCCAGTTCTTAGTGGCTATCAACACGTCATCTACATAATCAGTTACCTCATCTAAAAGTTCAGGTCCTAACACACAGAAATAAATATTCCCGAGCTTACATTTAAACCAAAAGGCATGACCTTAAACTGATATAAAAGCAGTATATTTCCTGGATTCCTTGGCCAATTTCACCTGCCAATAGCTACTTCTTAAATCAAGTGTACTCAAAAATCTAATGCCATGAAATTTTTGCAAGTGTTCCTCAAGTGCTTCAGATCGAGTCCTTATCGGTACAATTATTTTGTTTATTGATCTGGCGTCCAGTACTAGCCTGACAATACCGTCCTGTTTAAGCACGGACAACAAGGGACTTGAGTACGGCGAATTCGATAACTCGATAACATCCAAACACAGCGTTTTCCTAATCTCATGCTTTACAGCTTCTCGTCGGGCGTAGGGTACTGAATAGCTTGTTTTGCAGAACGTTGAGTGGGGAAGCACTTCCATTTTATACTCGAAACCTTTTATTACTCCTGGTTTCTTTGAAAAGGTTTTCTTGTAACTTACTAATAAATGGAATGTGTTAACTATTTGCTGTATTAATGAAGTCAAAAATAGCGGATATCACAATATGTGTGCTTGCCTCGTTTTGTACATTAAAACTACTAATTACAGACAGAAAATAAAACACTGAATGCTCCACACTGTGAACTACAGTTTCAAAGCTCTAGTGTTGCAAAACACTCATCAACTGAAGCCTACTCGTGCCTCAGTGCGAAAATCATGAAAATTACATGAAACTTCCCTGCAGTCTGTTGTAACTTATTCAAGTGGAAGGACAGAACCAGAATTCATAGAGGATATCTGGAAAACCATTCACTCTTAACTAAAAAGCTCTCATGTGTGTTGGAACTCCAATACTGACTAGATTTTATTTGACAATCATTGGCTTTGCCAACTCACCGCCAAGTTATCACTTTTCAGCTTGCCTAATCCAAAACTCATGCTTGGCTTCATTACAGATTAGTCTTGTCGCCATAATGTGAGAGGGGAGAGGGTAAGGCTGTCCACAACCACACATTATCCTAGCTCAGTCTGGCAATGCCATCGCATAAAAAAACGGAAATCTTTATAGGTCTGGTAAACAACATTATTGAAGTTGATCAGCCACAATAAACAATAAGAGTTCATGAACATTACAGCTAATGTTCCTGTAATTTGTTTCTACATAATTCAAGTCGAAAGAAACAACTAGTAATTGATATAACATATCTGGAAAGCCACACACCCGCAACTCACCAACTCTCATGTGCACTAGAACTCCACTACACACCGTACCTTCACAACATATAATTTTTCTTTTTTATTTCTTTTTAAAATCTTATGGGACTTAACTGCTAAGGTCATCGGTCTCTAAGCTTACACACTACTTAACCTAAATTATCCTAAGGATAAACACACACACCCATGCCCGAGGGATTACTCGAACCTCCGCCGGGCAACATACAATTTTATTCATAGCTCTACAGTCACCTGGCAACAGAAGCAAACATGCATCAGACTTCGGTACAGATATGGCCCCTCTGGACACCAGATACCTGATATATATATCAGATATAGATTGAACTAACAGGCTACAACCACTATTTGCTATAAAATGAGTCATAGTAGCTCTGAATTTACGTCTTCCCTTTGTAATATAGCCCACTGCTCCCCTACTTCTAGCCATTTACCCTTTGCAAATTTTCTTTTTAGCTGTTGACTCAGTTTACGAGTTTTGAAAAACTGGCTCATACCCTCTATTTGTTTTGGCATCCGATTTCTATCCTTCACCATTTAACTACAAATATTTCACTTCAAAAGTTCAGCCCAGTCCCCAGCATGGTCCGTCAGTTTTGCTCCAGCATGATGTCGTCATGCCACTAACGCTTCAGTATTAGTTACATCAATTTCTTAGTGTTTCTATTCGTTATTTACTGCAGCCTATTAAATTGTAGGCAGAATATCACACTCTACCATGACTTATAACAATGTCATGTAGAGGAGGGCGTAAGTAGATGAATGACAAACGCTAACTTCACTTAACGAAGGCTTATTCAACACTTGCACATACAAGAGCACGGAGCGAACTGCCTCCGGCCAGAACACATCCGGTATATATATACAGCTACAGAACATTCCAGTACAATGAATCTTGCCATTTGTGGATACTTCTAGAATGTACTACAACCGAATATAGAAATTAAAATGTTTCAGTTCAGGTGAGTTCGACCCTCGAGGCCACTATCTAGCACCATAACCATTCCACTACGGATACTGCGCTACTCGGTTTCTTCTGCGACACTGCTCCCTCCTTAAGAGAGTAGCGTCTCGGTGTTACGTCCTCCTAGTTTGGGAATGAGTCATTGGTCCTGCATACTCCGACTCCCGATGACTGATATTCGCCCAGGCGGTTATCTTCTTAGAACTTCCCTTGCCGCTACGTTCTTCTGTACCCTTCCGCTTGTGGCCTGTCGCTGGAGCTTCGAATTTACCTTGTGTTGCAGGATCCTTATAGGGCTTCATTCGAAGGACGTTGACCGTATCTCTGATCTTTCGTGGTCTTGTGTCGGGGTCGAAATCTTCAACTTCATAAGTAACATCAGAAAACTGTCTTACAACCTTATAAGGTCCAAAGTAGCGCCTGAGGAGCTTCTCAGAGAGACCAACCTTCCGGACAGGAGTGAAGATCCAGACGAGGTCACCAGGCTGGTACACAACAGGGCGGTGGCTCGCGTCATACCTTCGGCGATCAGTTTCTTGAGCCTACACCGTGCGGAGTCGATCTAATTGCAGAGCTTCCTCAGCTCTGCTTAACACCGGGCCGATGTAGTCGTCGTCCACGTCATCAGGATATAACGGAAACATAGTGTCTATCGTCGTCGTCGCCTCACACCCATGCACCAGGAAAAACTGCGTAAATCCTGTGGTGTCTTATTTGGCGGTGTTGTAGGCAAACGTCACGAAAGGTAGCACCTCATCCCAGTTGCTCTGCTCAACATTGACGAACATTGACAGCATGTCCGCCAAGGTTGTTAAGGCGTTCGGTAACCCCGTTAGTTTGCGGATGGTAGGCAGTCGTCATGTGATGAGTCATGTTGCACCGACAGCTTGTCTCTGTCACAAGATTTGATTGAAAAACTTTCCCTCGTCCCGTAATTAACGACCTTGGGGCACCGTGTTTTCATACAGTGTCTTCTACGATGAATTTGGCTGCTTCGAATGCTTCCGCTGTTTTCACGGCCTTTGTAATAGCATAGCGCGTCAGATAATCAGTGCAAACAATAATCCACCTATTGCCACTAGCAGACGTTGGAAATCGTCCGAGGAGGTCAATCCCAACACTTTGGAAAGGCATTTCGGCTGGTGGAATTGGTATGAGTCGGCCAGGTGGTTTCTGAGGATCTGCCTTTCGCCTCTGGCACTCTCGACAGTGCCACACATAGTGACGAACACTCCTAAATAAACCTGGCCAGAAAAATCTCTTGCGGATCCTATCGTATGTGTTAATAAATCCTAAATGTCCAGCCTCTGGTGTGTCATGGAATTCCTGTAGAACACCTAAGCGCATGTGTTTAGGAATCAATGGTAGCCACCTCCTTCCAAACGGATCAAAGTTTTCTTGTAAAGTAATCCATTAACTACCTTGAATTGTCCTTTCACATTCTCTGACCGATTTAAGGCAAGCATAATTTGAGATATTTTGGCGTCCTTCTGCTCAGCAGAGAAATCCTGGAGTGCAGCGAGACAGTCACTATCTTCATCAAAGTCTTGATGGTGTCGCACAGGGTTTCTTGAGAGACAGTCAGCATCTTGTCGTTTTCTTCCACTTTTGTACACTATGATATGTCATACTCTTGAAGACATAGTGCCCACCTAGCGAGTCGTCCTGTTGGATGCTTAAGACATGTCACCCAACAAAGTGAATGATGGTCTGTAACAACTGTAATGGCCTTCCATAGATATACTGTCGAAATTTGCACGTGGCCCAGATCACAGCAAGACATTCTCTTTCTGTAGTTGAGTAGTCTCTTCCGGCTTCTGTAAGTGTGCTAGAAGCAAACGCTATAATCTTCTCTTTTCAAATCCGAAATCTGCGCCAGAACAGCACCGATCCCATAGACACTTGCATCTGTGTGTAGTTCTATAGGAGCTCTCCCATCATACAGACCAAGTACAGGGTCAGTCGTCAGAGCTTTCCGCAACACGTCGAAAGAATGTTGTTTAGCACCACCCCAAATAAATTTAGCATCGGCTTTTAACAACTCTTCGAGTGGACTGGCTTTGATACCAAAGTCTTTGATAAAACGATGGTAATAAGAACATAATCCGGGGAAGCTTCTCACATGTCTAATACTTTTAGGAATAGCAAATTCCGTTATGGTTCTCAGCTGTTCTGGGCCTGGACGCACGTCTTCGTTTGACACAAGGTTCCCAGGTATTTTGATTTCATTTGCTCCAAAGAGACACTTTTTTGGATTGAGTTTCAGTCCGCCTTGTTGGAGACACTTAAGAACGGTGCTCAGTCTTTTTATGTGTTCATCAAATATCTTTGAGAACGCTATAAAGTCATCTAATAACAAAGACACATCGCCCACTTCAGCTGCCTTAGAAGATTATCCATCATTCGTTCAAAAGTTGCTGGTGCATTACACAAAACAAATGGCATTACCTTAAACTTATACATGCCCTCAGGAGTGATGAATGCAGTTTTCTCACGATCAGCCTCACCTACTTCGATTAGCCAGTATCCCAAATACACGCCCATGGTCGAGAAAAACTTAGCCCCCTTCAGACAATCCAGTGTATCGTCAATTCGTGGAAGAGGGTAAACGTCCTTTTTAGTTATCTTGTTAAGCTTCCTGTAATCAACACAAAAGCGCCAACTGCCATCCTTCTTCCTGACAAGAACCTCTGGTGACGACCATGGGCTGTGCGAACTCTAAATGATGTCATTCTTCTTCATTTTCTCTACCTCGCCGCGAATTATTCGACTTTCTGTTGCTGACACACGGTATGCTCTCTGGCTTATCGGTTGATGGTCTCCAGTTCTAATCGGGTGCTTCACCGTCGATTTGTCTAATTTGTCTCTTCACCTGTGGATTGAAGCATTCAGAGAACTCTTGTAGAATGGCAAGTAGCTTCTTCTGTTGTTCCTTAGTGAGATCTTGTGATAGTCGTGCTAGAAGATCTTGTCTTGTAGTGGTAGCGCTAATTTCGCCCACAGACTCGGCATGAGAGGTTTCTATGACGTTCAGCTGTTCTGCAATTAACGGCCCAGTGTTTGCTACGCAGATGCATGTTGAAAGAATCTGCTGTTCTCTGCGACAGTTAACTATCCACAATTCACCGAAACCGTTCTGAAACGAGACTACAGAGGCTGGGATGAGCAAACTATTCTGCCGTGGTATACTTCTCTTACATTCCACTACAAGATGCATGGGTTGATGCATGGCATGACACATGACAGATACCTTTCTAGCGCTGACCGCAGCAATGATCACTTCATTCAACTCATATTGTCTCCTCACACTCGGATGCGCATCTTCCTGTCCACAGTATCTCATCTCCTCTAGCATGATCTTCGAGCGACCAGAATCTATAATTGCTTGAGAAGCTTTCAAAAAGCCCCATCCGAGAATGACGTCATGACTATACTCTTGTAAGACGATGAATACTAAGGACTGTGTATGGCCACTTATACCCACACGAATGACGCATCTTCCTGTAGGTTTTACATGTTTCATATTAGCCACCTTCAGCAGAGATGTTTTGTTGTTGTCGAATACGGTTTTCTGCAACTGGTGACGGTACTTCTCCGAAATGACTGAATATGATGTTCCAGAGTCCACAAGAGCTTGGGCTGGTCGGCCATCCATGAAGATACCGACGTAGTTTCCTATGGTTTTTGTAGTGATCGACGGCGGAGGATATTTCTCTTCGGCGGCCTCACCTCCAAGGAAGGTCACACCCTTTAGTTTTCCACGTTGCGGTGGCTAGGTGATAGGCTGCAGCTTCTAAAGGGCGATGGAGACCTTAATCGGCGTGTTGGGAAGCGTCCTCTTCAGCGGCTAGCTTGCTGCGATGGTGACCTACGTCGTCCTGTACCCACATCATCCTGTTCATCTTCGTAGTCCCGGAGTTGGCGTCGCCTGAGATCGGTCTGCTGTCTCCTGGCGCGGCCGTCATCAAATATCCGCCGCCTTTCTCGACAATAACGCACCACATGTGCCGGTCGTCCGCAGTGGAAAAATGCTGGTTGGTTATCCTGGGAAGGCGTCAGTCTTCCTTGGTGCCGAAACAGGTTCCTCATGCGGCATTGTATGAACGTAACTTCGCCTGGGTCTCAACCCTTTCACCGTTTTGAAGGAAAATGAAGGACGACAGAGTGGGGTCAATATCTGTCCCACTTCCTCCCTTATGACCTCTTGAAGGGTCTCGGTTTTTTTCTCACCGTGCAATCCAAGTGCCTTCTGAACTTCCTCTCTCACTGTCTGACGAAGAAAACTTGTGAAATCAGTTTCTTCCTCCATCACAGATATCAATACGACGTTTGGTAGCCGTTAAAGTTTCTTGGGTGTAATTTTTTTTTATGCACTGTCTCCACATACTGTACTGGCACCATTATATGAAGTCGTCTGTTGCCGAAACCTCCTTGAGGATTAGGGCTTGATATATGTCCTCAGCGACGCCCTTCATGAGATGTGCAACCTTATCTTCCTCCTTCATACTACAATCCACTATTTTACACAGCTCCATGACGTCTTGAATGCAGGATGCTGTAGTTTCTCGTGGACGCGGTGCCCTGGTCTTCAATTTGTCTTCAGCCTTGCACTTCTGTCGTTGTGCGTCGTCGAAATAATTGCGCAGTTCCGCCTAGAATACTTCCCAGCTTGTGAACTTCTTCTCGTTGTTCTCATACTATTGCTTGCCAGTGCCCTCCAAGTATAAAAATACGTTAGCCAAACACACCGTGTCATCCCATTTGCTAAATTTGGCTATACGCTCATATACCTTTTGCCACTTGTTTGGATCTTGGCGATCGTCACCAGAGAACCCGGAAGGATGTATCATGTGGTGGCACACAGTTGCTGTCATCGTAACATCGTCTTCTTCTTCTGTCTCCGATAGATTTCGATCTGTTGAATATGGTTCGAACTCGGGTTTCTCGCCACGTAAACGGCGGCTCTGTCGTGGCCTGATGGGAGCCACTGAGTCGTCGAACATGGTGCGGTATCACAAGTTCCAACACCCGGCGCCTCCACCAGAATAATGTCACGTAGAGGAAGGTGTAAGTAGATAAATGACGATCGTTAACTTCACTTTACGAAGGTTTATTCAGCACTTGCACATACAACAGCGCGGAGCGAACTGCCTCCCGCCAGAACACATACGGTATATATACCGCTACAGAACATTCCAGTACAATGGTTCTTGCCATTTGTGGATACTTCTAGAATGTACTACAACCGAATATAGAAACTGAAGTGTTTCTATTCAGGTGAGTTTTGAACTCACGACCCTCGATGCAACTATCTAGTACCATAACCATTACACAACGGCGACTGCGCTACTCTGCTTTTTCTGCGACAATATTTCCCACATTACCGCCTGAAAATTCACGTACGCTGTGCTAGCGAAAAGGTTGTTTATGATATTTCCTGACACCATTCTAATGAAGACTGCTACCTCTAGAGCGTGTCTTCGCGAAAATATTTTAGCAAGTGCCTGCTCATCGATTGGAATAAGCGATTGAGTTGATTTAATAACTCTCGCATTTGGATCTCATGTCCCAATAGAACGATCCACTTTACGTTTTCAGTGGTTTCCATGATTGCTAAAGAAAATTACCATGATGGTACCAATGACTGGACGCGGCTAAAATCCTACCCTAGCTTGTCAAATACAATATTGTGTTCCGCATCTAGTGACTTAACTGTTGTTTGGACGTTAAACCAAATCTTTTCTTTACTTCAGTAACCTACTAGTAGATTTTTAATCAACGTTCGTCCCACCAGTGAGAGGCTTTGTTTAGGATAGGCGTACACACCACCACGATTAACTATTTACGTTCAGTTTTGTTGTGTGTTTGTTTTCCTTCAGTCACAATCGTTACTTACACAAACGAAATGAATTGGTAAGTGTCATGAATCAGTAAATTTTTTAAGCTTTGTGATATTATCTTGAGTTTTCTCCTAAGTATTAGCTGTCGAAATAGCATTCACATGAGCAAACCAGTTGATAGCACCATTGGTAAATGGGTTTAGCTCGTCTATGTTTAAAAGGAATAGCTCGACGTAGTCATCGAGTCGAGCCACGCACGTCTGCTTTCATGCTCTGCTTTCATGCCCAGCAGTTCACTCACAGCAATTAATAACCTATATCTGTGGTCCAGCAGTCAAATAGTCTATGCATAGCTAGAATTCAGAATTGATAAATACAAAAAGATATGAAATATAAATGAATAATTTAATAAAAATAGTTCTTTACTAACGTCTTTAATTGATGTAGACGACAGAGAATTATGTTGGAAAATGTTTATTCACGAAAGTGTACCACAACTAAATGGTAAGCAGTTTTATCATATCCATTTAAAATATACACAGAGAATAACTTTGCGAAATGCAGTAAAGTTATATTGACAGCGTTATGAAAATGATAGCAGAATCTCCGAGGTAATAGTCATCCAAGACATGTGAAAACTAAAACTATTTCGTGATCACAATACAAGAAATGTTCACCCATTCAGAATAGTCAGAGATCAACATGATGCTTTAAAAATTAACAAACACAAGATGACGAGACGAAAGTCATATTCTATTCTCAATACCACAATGCAATTGGAAAAAGTTAGAATATTATAACGGCCGTTCACTGTCCAGACTGTATCACATACACGATCCTATAAGACTCGTTACCATAGGTAGGTCTCTTTCCTTCAAGCAAAAACGTACAAGTGTCCCAAATGTTAAAGTGTCGTCGTCGTCGTTCATCACCTGCACGACCGCATCATACACGTTACCCGACTTCTTAAAGAACAAATGTAAAAGTGTCTTCTTCAGGATCTATGTGAAAAGTGCCCAGCATCGCTGCCTTGAGCACACAACTCGAAAAACGTCGTCTCCACTCGACTCCCATGGTGTTCTGCAACTGCCTGCTTTCCCATTGGCTGAAGGAATCCCCAACAAAAACACAAGATTTTTACGTTCTAACGGCATGATATGACTCAACTTGACCACTTCCCTGGCTAAAGTAATATATTACAACATTATTTAAGTAAAGAAATGTTATGAACTTTCGGTCACACACTGACCATTCACAATAAATGTAAATAAAGGTCCATAAATAAATAAGATTCTTGAGCAAGTGTGCATACATTAAATGACAACACACTGCCGTTAAATATTATTTAAACAATTATTTAGGCCTGTTTCACAGAAGTATCCTTTTGTCCTGTTATCGAGGTTGGTGACAGCTAACACAAGCGGTTGACCACTTGCCAAATTACCATGATTTTGTGTTAGTAATTGTAATAAATAGTTAAATAAATATCCAGAAAAAATAGTAAGATACTCATTAAATAAATACACAAGTATGATAAGATATGAGGTATTCATGCTGCATTCATTTTCTGCATTATTTTTGAGAATACGATGTTCGGACGAACATTTGCATTGTGAAATGGTATAAAAAACGTAATAAACTCAGAAATAAAATTTATGCAGGTACATAGCTTTCAGGGATGATGACTATAGTGCAATGCTATCATCTGAGATCAAGTTTGTTGAAGTCTCGTGATTTCTTTCAACAGTTTTTAATTCAGAGGTTCATTGTGAAAATATTTAGTCACTGTAAAATATTAAATTCTGTAGGTTTAAATGTATTGAAAATATTGTTGTGTCCTTGGATGTACCTCATTTTTCTGAAATCACAAATGTATTCAGATTTGCTTTATTATTTGATGGTGAATTTTAAAGTGCCGTAAGAAGCCATCTTTGTGGATGCTTAGAAGTCCACCATTACTGACGCATTCCGAATTTTTCTAAGAGTGCGACCACTGTTCAGATTCACGTACCAGGATGTACACGCTTCCTGCCAAACCTTTGTACCAGCGCCTCTGATCGCCTGCAACGGTCGCTGAGGCTGGGCAGGCTGTGGCGCTTTGCCTGAGCCTGGCACGCCACCCCCTGAGCCCTGGACCCGGTAGTGTTCAGCCGTACAAACATATTGACTTCATACCGATACTAGGCGACAGATTAACTCAGCTACATACATGTAGCGATACAGCACTGATCAGTGTCTATTCTCGCTATAGCGTAGTGTGCATTATGTTTTTGAAGCGATAACTAGGTTCCAGACAATGTGGGTCAGACGAGTGTGGAAAACCGTCAGAAAACCTCAGTAGCCGATGAACTGCGGCGAGTTTTGCCACGGTACCATTTAGCTGGCTCGGGAGCGTTACTGAGATGCTCAGTAAATTCCAATGACAGATAGTATATGAGAGGCATTGTGCATCCCGAGAGGCTTACTCCGAAAATTCCTAAGGAGTACTTTCTGCAGAGTTTTGCAAAATATTACTTCATCCCATAGACGTCTCGTGGATTGACAACAACGAGAAAATTCGATAAATTAAATTTAATACACAGGTATACCAACAATCATTCATCCTACATGTCACATACTACCGGAACTGGGAAAGGATGATCAGTTATTTGTACCCTCCCGCACACACCATCAGGTGGCTTGTGAAGTATAGATAAAGATACCATATAGCTACCACGAGTAGTATTACATCGGAATATGACCATAAAGTACCCAGCAAGCTTACTCGTATCTCACGCAACCTAAATCATCCTCATAATGGAAAAAAGAAAATCTTTTCACTTTCAGTTCAAGTTACACTCTTATCAGCACACAGTTGTGGCAATGGAGTATGCAGTTTCACTTTCAGGCAGAAAAAGTTGTCAGTAAACCACAAGTAATGTATCTTACCATATAACATACTACAAAAAGGGCTATTAGCTTCAGTGAAAACAGGGAAAGATAGTTTGGGAGACTTTTTTGGCTCTTATGCAACACACGGTTGATATCAAAATAATACTAAAGGCTTGAGAAAAATGGAGGGATCCGCCAGCTCCTTTGTAGCTAACACAATCACAGGTTTTGCGACACTGTCTGGAGACGAGGAGTAAGAAATTCGTTTGTCATTTGGCTCTATTGAGGTGTCGATGTGCTGAAAAGATATCTACATCTACATCCATACTCCGCAAGCCACCTGACGGTGTGTGGCGGAGGGTACCTTGAGTACCTCTATGGGCTCTCCCTTCTATTCCAGTCTCGTATTGTTCATGGAAAGAAGGATTGTGCCGTGCGGTTAAAGGCGCTGCTGTCTGGAACCGCAAGACCGCTACGGTCGAAGGTTCGAATCCTGCCTTGGGCATGGATGTTTGTGATGTCCTTAGCTTAGTTAGGTTTAACTAGTTCTAAGTTCTAGGGGACTAGCGACCTCAGCAGTTGAGTCCCATAGTGCTCAGAGCCAAAGAAGGATTGTCGGTATGTCTCTGTGTGGGCTCTAATCTCTCTGACTTTATCCTCACGGTCTCTTCCCGAGATATACGTAGGAGGGCGCAATATACTGCTTGACTCCTCAGTGAAGGTATGTTCTCGAAACTTCAACAAAAGCCCGTACCGAGCTACTGAGCGTCTCTCCTGCAGAGTCTTCCACTGGAGTTTATCTATCATCTCCGTATCGCTTTCGCGATTGCTAAATGATCCTGTAACGAAGCGCGCTGCTTTGCGTTGGATCTTCTTTATCTCTTCTACCAACCCTATCATGTACAGATCCCCCACTGCTGAGCAGTATTCAAGCAGTGGGCGAACAAACGTACTGTAACCTACTTCCTTTGTTTTCGGATTGCATTTCCTCAGTGAACTTCCGGTGTCATCCACAAGGTCATTTACGTATATTGTGAATAGCAACGGTCCTACGACACTCCCCTGCGGCACATTTGCAATCACTCTTACTTCGGAAGACTTCTCTCCATTGAGAATGACATGCTGCTTTCTGTTATCTAGGAACTCTTCAATCCAATCACACAGTTGGTCTGATATTTCATATTCTCTTACTTTGTTCATTAAACGACTGTGGGGAACTGTATCGAACGCCTTGCGGAAGTCAAGAAACACGGCATCTACCTGGGAACCCATGTCTATGGTCCTCTGAGTCTCGTGGACGAGTAGCGCGAGCTGGGTTTCACACGATCGTCTTTTTCGAAACCCATGCTGCTCCCTACAAAGTAGATTTCTAGTCTCCAGAAAAGTCATTATACTCGAACATAATATGTGTTCCAAAATGGTTGAGGTGTGGCATATCCAGTTTTTGCTCCTTTGTTAATGATCTTTCCTCTGAACTATCAGTTCATAACTTAGCTATTTTCAGGAAAGGAATTAGCACTACATGGGACTTGCTCTTCTTGAGAACCATTCAATGGTTTATCTGAGTGAAACGTTTAGCAATAACATAACAAACATCTTGGAAGTTTAGTGCAGAATCATTACTTACGATTTCCCGAAGCAATAGCGTATAGCAATAAAATCTGGGTAGTATGACTTACGTTTACTCATTTTTGGATTGTTATTTGGTGCGTCATTGGGGTTTTAATAATTGATTCTGTTGTTGTGTACGTACTATATGAAGAGTGTTGAGTGTGTCCGTTGCGTGACAGGGCTCATGGGTGAAACTTTTGGTTGGGATTAGTTTTGTTAGGGCACTGTAAAGTAGACATCGGTCTGCATAATTCCGCATGCACTAGCACTGCTAGATAATGGCATTGTACCGCACTAATGAAGCTCCGAGAAAGATCCTTCCCATCTATCTTCTCAAGCCTAAGGTAGCGCCGCAACTCCCAATGTTCAAGCCTTTTCGTAAAATATGACGATCAAGAGCCGGAGTTTACCCCACTATCCACTCCAGAATTTTCGTCATGTGCTACAATCATACACTAAATTCACTTCACTCACTGCTTCAGAATAGAGACGACAAAACTATTTCAGTATTTGCACAAAGCCACTTTATGCAGCGTGGACCGCAGCAAGATGTGCTGGGAGAGAGTCGGTGAGGTTCTGGAAGGTACCGACAGGGATGTGGAGTCATACTGACTCCAGTACCGCGGCCAGCTGTGCAACGTTTCTCAATTGAGGAAACATGGAGCGAACAATGCCATTGAGGTGGTGCCGCAGATTCTTCACTGGGTGTAAACCGGGACAGTTAAGTGGCCAGGGATATACGATAAACTCATTCTGGAGCTTTTCAGACCACGCAAGTACACTGCGAACTGTGTGACACGTTGCGTTGTCCTGCTGGTAGATGCCATCGTGGCAGGGAAAAACAAACTGCATATAAGGGTGAAGATGATCCCTAACGATGGATGCTCATTTTTGTTGATCCACTGTATCTTCCAGAATGACGAGATCGTCCACGGAAAGCTACGAAAACGTTCCTGCCGTACTGGTAGAAAATACGAAGAAATTCTGGTCGTATGTAACGTACACAAGCGGCAAGACGCAGTAAATACCTTCGCTGCGCAGTGCCGATGGCACTGTTACCGACGACTGCGCCGCTAAAGCGGAGTTATTGAACGCAGTTTTCCGAAATTCCTTCACCAGGGAAGACGAATGGAATGTTCCAGAATTTGAAACACGAACAGCTGCTAGCATGAGTTTCTTAGAAGTAGGTACCTTAGGGGTTGCGAAACAACTCAAATCGCTTGATACGGGCAAGTCTTCAGGTCCAACTTGTATATCGATTAGGTTCCTTTCAGATTACGCTGATACAATAGCTCCCTACTTAGCAATCATATAAAACCGCTCGCTCACCGATAGATCTGTACCTACAGATTGGAAAATTGCGCAGGTCGCACCGTTGTTTAAGAAGGGTGGTAGGAGTAATCCATCGAACTACAGATCTATATCATTGACGTCGGTCTGCAGTAGGGTTTTGGAGCATATACTGTATTCAAACGTTATGAATCACCTCGAAGGGAACGATCTATTGATGCGTAATCAGCATGGTTTCAGAAAACATCGTTCTTGTGCAACGCAGCTAGCTCTTTATTCGTACGAAGTAATGGCCGCTATCGACAGGGGATCTCAAGTTGATTCAGTATTTCTAGATTTCCGGAAAGCTTTTGACACCGTTCCTCACAAGCGACTTCTAATCAAGCTGCGGGCCTACGGGGTATCGTCTCAGTTGTGCGACTGGATTCGTGATTTCCTGACAGGAAGGTCGCAGTTCGTAGTAATAGACGGCAAATCATCGAGTAAAACTGAAGTGATATTAGGTGTTCCCCAGGGAAGCGTCCTGGCACCTCTGCTGTTGCTGATCTATATAAATGACCTGGGTGACAATCTGAGCAGTTCTCTTAGGTTGTTCGCAGATGATGCTGTAATTTACCGACTAGTAAGGTCACCCAAAGACCAGTATCAGTGGCAAAGCGATTTAGAAAAGATTGCTGTATAGTGTGGCAGGTGGCAGTTGACGCTAAATAACGAAAAGTGTGAGGTGATCCACATGAGTTCCAAAAGAAATTCGTTGGAATTCGATTACTCGATAAATATATATGACGGTAGTATCGGTTCCCGAAAGAACAGTTACCGTGGATGACCATGCAGCTTTGCTAGAAATGAAATCATAATTAAATGGACACCCTAGCTGCAAACAGGCGTTCATGTACTTCATTGGGGACATGTTGAAAATGTGTGCCCCGACCGGGACTCCAACCCGGGACCTCCTGCTTACATGGCAGACGCTCTATCCATCTGAGCCACCGTGGGCACAGAGGATAGTGCGTCTGCAGGGACTTATCTTTCGGGAACATATACTACCGTCATATATAGTTAAAATATGGCTTCCCGGCCATTGACCTTCTTGTGCGAACGCACACGCTATGCCCGAACTCGTACGGGACTTGGTAGATTGATCTGCCACGAGTAATGAGTATGATGGGCAAACTTCTATTAGGCGCACTACGAATGAACTGGTGTGGACATGTTGGGAATGTAGATCTCACGGGCAGCGTGCAAGGGATAAGTCCCTGCAAACGCATTATCCTCTGTGCCCACGGTGGCTCAGATGGATAGAGCGTCTGCCATGTAAGCAGGAGGTCCCGGGTTCGAGTCCCGGTCGGGGCACACATTTTCAACATGTCCCCAATGAAGTACATCAACGCCTGTTTGCAGCTAGGGTGTCCATTTAATTATCATTTCACTCGATAAATAGTACAATTCTCAAGGCTGTCAGTTCAACTAATTACCTGGGTGTTAAAATTACGAAAAACTTCAGTTGGAAAGACCACGTAGATAATATTGTGAGGAAGGCGAGCCAAACATTGCGTTTCATTGGCAGGACACTTAGAAGTTGCAACAAGTCCACTAAAGAGACAGCTTACACTACACTCGTTCGTCCGCTGTTAGAATATTGCTGCGAGGTGTGGGATCCTTACCAGGTGGGATTGACGGAGGACATCGAAAGGGTGCAAAAAAGGGCAGCTCGTTTTGTATTATCACGTAATAGGGGAGAGAGTGTGGCAGATATGATACGCGAGTTGGGATGGAAGTCATTAAAGCAAAGACGTTTTTCGTCGCGGCGAGATCTATTTACGAAATTTCAGTCACCAACTTTCTCTTCCGAATGCGAAAATATTTTGTTGAGCCCAACCTACATAGGTAGGAATGATCATCAAAATAAAATAAGAGAAATCAGAGCTCGAACAGAAAGGTTTAGGTGTTCGTTTTTCCCGCTCGCTGTTCGGCAGTGGAATGGTAGAGAGATAGTATGAATGTGGTTCGATGAACCCTCTGCCAAGCACTTAAATGTGAATTGCGGAGTAATCATGTAGATGTAGATGCACTAGCCCAAGGCCACCCCTCCGATGACACATAAAACGTGATTCATCCGACAATGCCACTTGTCGCCACTCACTGGAGGTCCATTTGCGGTACTGGCTTGCAAATTCCATCCCTCGTCGCCGATGAACAGCAGTCAGAATGTGTAATAAAAGTATGTCATAGTACATATAATTATTCTACTTCTGTAATAGTAGTACTCAGATTTTACATGTAAATTTAACTTCAGTTTCATAAAGTGCATCTACCACTTTAAATAAAATTCTGCTTTAAAGTAGTCCTAGTTTTCCCACAAAAATTTTAATTCCAAAATTAGGATAGCAGAATGTGACTGCACTTCAGCATATTCTGTTAACAGCAGAGACATGTGTCGAGAATCTTAGTAAGACTAGAAGACTAGTTTAATCCCAGCAAAAGAAATCTCCTTTTACTCACTCCAGAAAAATATAAAAGATACTATAAAATCTTCACTCATATTAAACTGCTCTCAATCATTTACAGGAGAATCCACAGAATGTGATGTTTCTAATTAGTATCACAACGAAAGTTTAAAAACCAAATGCCACTTGTGGCAACTGCAGATAAATTTTTAACAGTTGCATACCAATTGGGGGGGGGGGGGGGTCAGTAACGGACGCCAACGATGTTTTTAGGCTAAAACTCCTGTCGTGTTCAGTATTTTATTTAATAAATACATGAAATTTGTCATAATTATAATTGCTACAATCGACAATAAGAACAGCTTTTGGTTTACACTCATTGTTGAGTCATAGCGATTGTTATAAGCCGGCCCGGGTGGCCGAGCGGTTCTAGGCGCTACAGTCTGGAACCGCGCGACCGCTACGGTCGCAGGTTCGAATCCTGCCTCGGGCATGGATGTGTGTGATGTCCTTAGCTTAGTTAAGTTTAAGTAGTTCTAAGTTCTAGGGGACTGATGACCTCAGAAGTTAAGTCCCATAGTGCTCAGAGCCATTTGAACCAATTTTTGATTGTTATAACTGAAGGTGTAGCTGGTCAACAATCACCACTCGCAGTCAACCGGTAAACAGTGTGGCGAGTGGAAGGTAATATCTTTGTGGCATTTGACACAATGTACAAGAAGATGAAATTGACCGATGACGAAATTAGAAATGTGCTTGAGAGTTCAGACTATGAATTTAGTGGTGAACCATCCGAAAGCTCAAGCAGTGAAACTGAATATTTAGTCATGGAAATTCCAGATCAAGTAGTTTCTGACAGCAGCGAGTTGGATGAAAGTGAGCAGGGTAAGTAACGATTTTTATTACTTTTGCAGGTATTTTGGAGTATATTAGGATGTGTGTCTGGGTAGAGTGCTTAGTTTCCTAGTGTTCGGTTCTGGTTTAATATTTTTATAGATATTCAACCAACAAGAAGACGACCCAGGCCGATAGCACAAATTAATGAACTTGAAAAAGACATGGTGGCCCCGTCAGGTATGATATGGAAGAGAAGCTCTTACGTAAATCAAAGGAGGAGGTCTGTTGCTAACGTAATGAGAACCCCGAAAGGAACTAAGCCAGGGATAAAACCTGATACACCAGGTTTAGCTTTTCCTATGTACTTCTATGATAACATCCTGGATAACATTTTGATGTCTACCAATCAAAAGCTTGGAAATCTTAGGGAATCATCCGAAGATATTTTCATAAAAAATTCGAAAGTGAAGAAATTGTGTCAGCAATTGGAATTCTATTGAACTGTGGAGTCCATAGACAGAACAAGGACAGTTTACGTGATACATTTAGTAAAGAAACCTTTCCGATGTTCCGAGCTTCATTTTCGGAGCATAGACTGAGGCTCTTACTGAAGTGCTTGCGTTTTGATGATGCTCTAACTCGTGCAGCTAGAAGACAGACCGACAAATTTGCTCCTATCAGGGATATATGGAACATGATAGTAAATTTCCTGAGTTTTATAATCCTAGTGAGTCAGTCACAGTGGATGAAGAACTTGTGACCTTCCATGGGCGATGCCCATTCAGGCTATATATTCCAACAAAACCAGGAAAATATGGAATAGAGGTGAACATGTTATGTGATTCAGATACGAAATACTGCTTCGCTGCGGATCCCTACGCTGGAAAACACGCTAATGAGAAGAGTCATAACAATGACCCTGAAATAGTTAGAACATTGAATGAAATGTCTAACTTGAAACAATCTGCAAGAAATGTTACCATGGACAGAAAGTTCACTACCGTTCCACTCGCATCTGATCTTTTGAAAAAGAAAATAACTACAGTTGGTACTAATCGAAGTGACAAACGCCATGTTCCTACAGAACTCCGTCCCGTTTCTCTAAAAGCTACACCGGGAACAATCGATTTGCCTTTAGTGATGATGCCACGTTTGTCAGTTACGTGCCTAAGAAAGGAAAGATTGTCACAGTATTGTCAACCCAACATCATGATATGAATGCGACGGAAGAGAAGAAAGACATCATCCTATTCTACAACTGTACAAAGTCAGGAGTGGATACATTCGATAAGTGTGTAAGAACGTACAGCTGCCGTCGAGCAAAGCGTCGATGGCCAATGGCGGTGTTTTTCAACTTGATTGACGTTGCAGCATACAATTCATATGTTGTATTTCAAGATACACATAAGGAATGAACAAATAATTACCCGACAAAAAGTTCTGGAAGAAAGAAGTACCTGAAAGATCTTACTCGTGAACTTTGTAACTTCAACATGAAAAGACGCGCTCAAAATGCTGTAGGTCTACACTCAAAATACACTACAGCGTTATCAACTTTTGGGTATGAGTGCTATCAAAATCAAGGTGCTCTGAGCAGAGGAAACAACGTTACGGAGTCGCGACGGAAAGTAACATGTGCAGCTGTGCATAATCTGCCAAAGAAAGGACACTGTTAATTATGCGCCCGAAGCAAAGACCGTAAGTACATGAAATCTTGCACTTCTCGCAGGAAGTATATCTGCTCTGCACACATCAAGAAAGAAGAAGTAGTTCGTATTGTAAAGTGTTCTGAATGTGAATCTGAGTTATCCTTGTAATTGTGAAATTAATACAAATAAATGTAAAAAAACTATTTATTTTTTACTAAAAATGTCCCAGAAACCCTTTCCCACTAATAATAATCAACATTTTAATCTTCTACTCTGCCAAAATTATGGAAATACATAAGTAATGTGATTTGTCCTAGATAGAGAATGTGACCCCTCCCATTGGCGTTGGCCAGTGTAACATACAGAATTGGTATTTGACTGTTAACATACACTAAGCATAAAGATGGCAAAACACGCAATTATCATAATGTGTAAACACAGTATCACATTTAGCAAGCATGATGCATACATTAATAAGAATTTTATCACACTGTTCTGAGAGCAAGAAGTACGTAGCTTATAGCTCACACGAAGTAGCATCCCTCAAGTAAAACTCATTAATGGAGAATGTACAGACAAAACCTCTCTATAGTATCCCAACACTGCTAGCAGTAGTAATTGACTGATCACTCCCACAGCTCGGCACTCGCAAGACATGCAGTTATTACGAAAATTTGTTGAACACTGACAGTATGAAACAATGAGTGAGTTGTACTGAAATTAACAACTAATCAGAATTTCACTGCAGAAGATCATGCCAGAGTAAGCCAAATTTGGAACTGGTTTACACTAACAGGAATTAACATTAAATGACAGAAACTGCAAGTAACTGCACATCACACATCAGAATCTACACTACTATACAAAGACAAGTCGTTGTTGAAAGCTGTTATCAATATCTCAAAAAGTACTTTCCCAATTTATTTAAAATTATCACACCATACTGCAATAAACATTCGAACGTACAAAGGCTACAAATTTTGTAAAAATATGTGGTATATAAGTGCAAGTACGATGTAATGTGACAACGTCATTCGTAGTAATCGTAAATAGTTCTTGGCTGATTTACTTCCTATTTTGATATGATACTATAATAAAATACATATACTATATAAATTATCGAAGTTTCCAAGTTATCAACAAAAATCTCGGAACGACCTTGACCAATTTACTTCCAATTTTGACATAATACTTTAATATGCTCAACCAGTTTATGTACTTCTGTAAGATTTGTTGGCTGACAAGTCGCACGAGGCACTTCTAGTCCCATCACAGCCCAAACACGTCGTCGACTGGAGACAAGTCCGAAGATCGTGCTGACCCGGAAAGTCGCTACATACCTTGCAGAGCACGGTGAGGTTCACGGGAAATTTGCAGGTGAGCATCATCCCTTTGGAACAACACATCCCTTTCCTATGGCAAGAACTGCAAAAGAACGTATCTAACAACATTCTGCACGTACCGATATGCTTGTTAGTCCCCTCCAGAAACGCCAGAGGTGAATGAGAGTTGAAGTTTATCGTATTCGAGACCATAAGGGCCGGGATGGGCCCAATGCGTCTTGGACGAATGCACTCTACAAGACGGTGCTCACCAGGTCTATGTCATGTGCGGAAACGACCTTCACTTGTGTGCGGGCAGAATCTGCTCTCATCGCTGAAGACCAACAGCGCGCTATTCTATCTTCCAAGTGATCGTCTGACGGAACCAATGCCGGCCGGAGTGGCCGTGCTGTTCTAGGCGCTACAGTCTGGAACCGAGCAACTGCTACGGTCGCAGGTTCGAATCCTGCCTCGGGCATGGATGTGTGTGATGTCCTTAGGTTAGATGGGTTTAATTAGTTCTAAGTTCTAGGCGACTGATGATCTCAGAAGTTAAGTCGCATAATTCTCAGAGCCGTTTGAACCTTTTGAACGGCACCAATGGAGCCGTGCACGTAGATGCTGTGGCGTTAGTGAATGATGGGCTAGAGGTGTGCGTGCCCATAGTCCCACTACTGAGAACTGATTGGCAACAGTTCGTGTTGACACATGTGGATTCACGAGCCCTCTTATTTATGCTGTGTTAGCTGTACGATCTGTCACTGCTGCCCTCACAATATGACGATCCTGTCAGACATCTGTGCTGCGTGGACGTCCAGAACCTCGTCTACAGGTGAGAGAATGTTCACATGACCTCTGATACCAGCACCGTTGCACAACTGCTACAACACGTCCAACTTGTGTGGCAATTCTCCGAAACGACCATCCAGCCTCTCGGAAGGCCACTACGCCCTTTCACACTCGCCCAGTGGGCTATCGGAAACACGAGTTTCCCTCCGTGGCAAGGTTGCCTGCTAGCTCCATACGTTCGTACCACACTAAACTTTCGGGCTGTGAGCATTCCCTATTAAACGGTAGACACAGATGGAGCTCTGATGGCTGTGACACTACGCTGTATGTTGTCGGACGACGTTGAAACCATTATCAGTACATCTACTTTACTCAGGTGGCAAATGCCGTCATCGGATCATAACCGACGTCGTCTTTCCTCCATGCATTGCTGCCTGTGGAGGCTACACTAAGTACTAAAGTTGGTGTTTCGGTATGGGTCGATTCCTAGTACCTCATATATACGAGGATTGGAACTCAAATAGTGGCAAATATTTATTCATAACCGATACAAAAGAGTTACATGTTTGCACCTGTCACTGTCCTTCAAAGTAGCTACCAGCGTTGCACAGAACCCGTCGCCAACGATGTGGAAGGCGTAGTATACCGTTAGCAGAGCTTGTTCTGCTGATGGTGTGAAAGGAGCGGTCTACTGCCTGTCGAATCTCTGGAACAGTTCTGAAGCGAATGCCACGAAGTGGTTCCTTCATCTTCGGAATCAAATCAAAGCCACAAGGACTTAACTCCGGGGAATATGGTGGATGGTACAGTACTTCCCAGTCCCATCGACCGAACAGAGCAGCCACAGCTAGCGCTGTATGCGCCCGCGCATTGTCGTGCAAAATGATGGGTGGGTTACGCAGAAAGTGTTGCCGCTTCTTTCGCAAAGCTGGCCGCAGGTTATGATCCAAAAACGAACAGTAATACTGTGCATTGACGGTGGCATTCGCTTCAGAACTGTTCTCGAGATTCGACAGGTAGTAGACCAGTCCATTCGCATCATAAAAAAACAGGCTCTGCTAAAGGTATACTACGCCTTCCACATCACTGGCAACGGGTTCTGCATAACGCTGCTGACTACATTGAAGGACAGTTCAAATGGTTCAAATGGCTCTGAGCACATGGGACTTGACTTCTGAGGTCATCAGTCCCCTAGAACTTAGAACTACTTAAACCTAACTAACCTAACGACATAACACACACCCATGCCCGAGACAGGATTCGAACCTGCGACCGTAGCGGTCGCGCGGGTCCAGACTGTAGTGCCTAGAACCGCTCGGCCACCCCAGCCGGCTGAAGGACAGTAACAGGTGCAAACATGTAACTCTTTTGTATCGGTTGTGAATAAATAGTTGCCACTATTAAAGTTCCAACCCTTGTATATGACTGAAGGCGTCGACGTAGTTAGCGAAATCCTCGAATATTTCTTGACCGTTGTACTTCTTGAATCAAGACTAGAGTAACATTTGGACAGACACTGGTAACAAAAATTTCGAAAAGTTCTTGACCGATTTACTTCCAATTTGTACACGATTGTTGACAAATATCTCGAAAATTTCGTGACACATGCTCTAATTAACATTCGGAAGGGCATAGGCAATATTTTTTGGAACAACAACGTACAGGACTTCTGTTAAAACAACTGTGAGGAAGAAAATACTGAGCTACTCTGTGCTATGAAAGGGTGTACGTGGTGTTTATTTTTCAGTTTCTTTTGAGTGCGATAACAGGGCATTTAAACCATTGGACAATTAGTTTCTCCCCTTTGTATTCTTTCTCCTTACATATATAACTTTAAACAAAAATTGTATGCGCAACTATTTTGTTTCTTTCCTCGTAGCCGGTTATAAAAGAAAATAGGAAAGTTCTATTCATGGCTGTGGGCTTATGATTAGAATACTATTACGGAATGTGATCATTCGAAACTTGGTAGTCTTACTCATTTGCTGATTAAAACTATAGGAAATTCTATTGTTGAAGCTACTACCCTCACATAACCAGCAGCTCGACAGGCCTCTCATACCCCATATACCAATGATTAGAACCGATTTACCGAATTATTTCAAACGATTTCAGTTCTCAATCAACATTTCATAAGCTACAACAATACACAAGGTTCAACGTTCAGGGGATTGCTAAAGGGACATAGAGAGGGGAAGGAGGAGATGAGCAAAGATAGGACGGAAGAAAAGGTCGAGAAAGGTAGTGGGAGAAGGAGACAGATAGAGAGGGGGGGGGGGCAATGGACAGAGAGAAGGAAGGAGGAGCAGGAGCCGCGGGGGATTAGCCGAGCGGTCTCAGGCGCTGCAGTCATGGACTGTGCGGCTGATCCCGGTGGAGGTTCGAGTCCTCCCTCAGGCATGGGTGTGTGTGTTTGTCCTTAGGAGAATTTAAGTAGTGTTTAAGCTTAGGGACTGATGACCTTAGCAGTTAAGTCCCACAAGATTTCACACACATTTGAACATTTTTTTTTTGAGGAGGAGGAGATACAGAGAGCGGTGAGGAGGTAATCAGGACTTGCAGTATACCCAAATCCCATACATATTTAGCATCTGCAAATCATTGCAGTGTTCGTTAGTATTCAAAATGAACAAAATCCTGGCAAACGGATAACAAATTTGCAAGTGGTGTGCACTGATAAGCAGATGATTTAACTTCTACCAAGTATATCTACCTTGTCCTGGTAATGTCTTGCAAAAATCCAAAAACAGCCCAAACAACACATCTACTAAGAGAACCAGCCTAGATAAAAGAAAATAATTGTGTATGACGAGCACACCCTACATTTAATTCGCAACGGAAGCATTTCACGCATAATATAGTAACCTGGATAATGATGAATATGAAAAGCTTAATCACAAGATCAAAATAATTTTATAATGTGGTAATGAGGGACTTACAGTTGTTCACTTTACAACACGATGTGGACCCAGTATGGTAGTCATAATAGTCAAACAAGAATGACAGAATTATTTCAAGCAATACGACTTGAAGTCATTTGAATGATTTACAGCTTGAAATGTTTGAATGTGCATGGTTTAGCAACGGTGATTAAACACCTCTTGATAAGACTCTATGTGAAATAGCTTAAGAGACATTCTGTGGAACCAGTCAGAGCGGTACACCAAACAGCGTCCGTCGTCATAACAATACAACTTCATTGCTTCAAAAGTCGTCCCCCGGTGGCTGACTTAACAGAGCGACCGTACACATGAGACTACACATGAGAGTTGCAGTTTGGAATGTAGGCCTTAAAGACCACGCACACCTCGCAGTGTTTCTATCTCCCACCTGTCGTCTTATAAAGATGATAATGTCCCTTTTACTGCAGAGCATGTGCTCAGCCATGGCTTTGTTTATGAATTGGAGCAGTGACGGTTATGATTACAGTAAAATGAGGATCCTCTTCTCAGTGAAGAGCACTTCAGTACAATTAAAGAGATGCGTTATTTTATTCCGGACACTAAGTCTTCCCACAGCATCGTTACCACACGAAAGAGTTACAGCAAATGACTGTATGACATATGACTAGTGTAAATTGCTGCCACATAAATCCAATAACGCTTAACAACACTTTTTGAAAAACATTCTGAGCAGTGAAACAAGTTACGCATGCTACAGCTCTCGCTTTTAACAAAATTTACGCTCGTGACCACAGGTGGGTTCGGCCATTAGATACGTGATCAGCCACTTTGGCCTGTGTCGTCCAACTCTAATAATGCAATAAATCTTAACAGTGGCGTTGCATGGGTGACCGTAATCGACCACGGCCCACAACCGACTATAAAAATGCAATATTTCTTAAGAGTGAGTTTACACGCATGATCATAATCAGCAACTGCTGTCTCCCAACACTAATAATACTGAAATTACTTCACACAAACGGCTATGACCATCTCTTATACGACCATTCACGTTGGCCATCGCCACCTGACTCTAACGAGCACTGACACTTGAGATCCTGCCTTTTAGCCAATCATTGGTCAGGAATATGCTCACTCCTTTATAAGGGTCGGCTTTACTCAGCCAATTGGAACCAACCACACTATCTCCGGCTGGAATGTGTGACCGTAACTCGCCATCATGGCGTCTCCACTTTCTAATAGTCTCAGCAGCATTAGAGCTTGCTGCATATTGCACAGTGTTACTGTTTAGGGAATATTAATGTACTGTAAATGTTACTCATTCACCCCTTTTTACAAAACGATAAATTCTCTCAGAGATATTGTATTTTGAAAATTAATTGCCTACAAAATGCTTTATCAATGTCTTTAATTAAACTCATGATATGCTTCCATATGACATTAATTAAGGTTGATCGACTTCAGTACTATAATGACATAAATAATATTGTTACTTTTTCTAAAAATATTCCGAGTATATTTTATAAATAGTTATCCTAAGTCTATCAGCGCAGTACCATCCATTTTGTGTCTACTGTATCTCCACTTTTCGTTTCTTGATATTTTATCATCCTGTCTACTCTAACAATCTCATATATTTAAACACAAAATTTAAAGCGTAACTGAGCTCTCATCTTTCGACACCTTGCCGTATTTTATACAAAAAGGATGTCTCTTTACATACAACACACTAACAGTTTTGACGGGAGTCATCTGGGTTGTGGTACTCCTCGAGGGCGAGATAATACTGGCACTACTGCTAATATTTTTTAATAGGCGTAAGGCCGTGATCCAGAGTATATTTCACCGCCTTACGTTTCGTCTTCAAATCCTGCAGACGTCATCAAAGGTTTTCGCGAGTCAGAAAACAGTTACAGTCTCAAAGGAGCTCAACAAACCGAACTGTTCTATTGCATCCACGCAACCGTCGATTCTTTATCTTATCATAACGCTACCTTACATAGCGGAATCGGGCAGACGTATGTTTTCCTTTAATTTGTAACAACTATCAAAGACTGCACCAGCAGATAACTCAGAAATCATCGTATTGATAAAGTGTTAAAGCAAACTAGACAGGTGTTCTAGTACTTGAGCACTGCAAAGGATTTTCGCCGGCCACTTGTCACAGCAGGAATATATGAAATCCCTAGCACTTGCGGGCCAGTGCACATAGGAACTACAAAAATAAGCAGTAACGCGCAACTTAAGGAACACAAGAGTAACGGTCGCTTTGAAAAGACGAATAAATCACAGTAGCTGATCATGTACTGCTGCCAAGGAACCACCAGATTCGTGTCTCTCCCACAGTGGTTTTAGCACGATCTAATCATTACTTTGCTAGGATGTACACGGAGGCCATAGAAATTGAAGCGAAAAAAAATTAATGGAACAGAAGTTGTGGGCCTTAGTGCTAAGTAAAACAATCAGTGCCAACTCTTCCTACTACAAGCTGCAAAACATAGGCCTTCATACGTCGGTGCAACACCGCTCTCTTAGGCAGAGGTCTGATGACGTCATGAACCGAGCTTAGCAGTTCAGTCAGCTTGCTGAGATTGTCTGAGACTGTAACTGCAATCTCACTAGGTAAACTTTCTTATGAAGTCTCCAGCATTGGAATACGGAACGTTAGGCAGTAAGATAAGCCATGGACCACGGTCTTACGTCCTTGAAAAAAAAATAACAGCAATAAAGCAATCATCGTGCTTGAAAGCCTATATTATGTTGCTAAACGCCTTTATGAGGAGGAAGTGTCAAGAGAAGATATACTTTTGGAAGGCACACAGAAGAAGTGTTCTCATTTACGTAGTTCTCTCACCTTTCTGCTGCGATGCAGAGACACCTCTATAGCATCGAATTTTCGAAGAGTGTAGAAAAACTTCATTTCGGCGGCTGTGCATCGATCTTTGATTGCAGAGTCAGCGCTGCTCCGAAAGCTCCTCCATCACAAGTGACAGGACATGGCTGCTGTGACCTGTAAGTTAATGGAGTTTACCTTATGCTCAGTAATAAGCTGTGATGTTATATTTAGGATAAATCGATTGTTAAACTACCACACCATGGAAGTAGATTCTGCAGCATTACACAGAAGCAACAAATAAACTGATATGGGCATGCGTATTCAAATACAGAAATATGTAAACAGGCAGAATGCGACGCTGCGGTCGGCAATGCCTATATTACACCAAAAGTGCCTGGAGCAATTGTTAGATTCGTTGCTACAATGGCAGGTTATCAAGATTTAACTGAGACTGAACGCTGTGCTGTAGTCGACGCACGAGCGATGGGACACAGCATCTCCGAGGTAGCGATGAAGTGGCGATTTTCCCGTATGACCATTTCACGAGTGTACCATGAATATCAGGAATCCGGTGAAAGATCAAATCTCCGACATCGCTGCAGCCGGAAAAAGATCCTGCAAGAACGGAACCAACGACACCTCAAGAGAATTCCTCAACACGACAGAAGTGCCTTCCGCAAATTACTGCAGATTTCAGTGCTGGCCATCAACAAGTGTCAAGTTGCGAACCGTTCTACGAAACATTATCGAAATGGGCTTTCGGAGCAGAAGGCCCACAAGTGTACCCTTTATGACTGCAGGACAGAAAGCTTTACGCCTTGCCTGGGCCCGTCAACACCGACATTAGACTGTTGATGACTGAAAACAAGTTGCCTGATCGGATGAGTCTCGTTTCAAACTGTATTGAGCGGATGGGCGTCTACGGGTGTGGTGACAACCTCATGAATCCATGGATGCTGCATTTCACGCAAGAGACTGTTCAAGCTGGTGGAGGCTTTGTAATGGTGTGGGGCCTGCGCATTTGGAGTGATATGGGACCCCTGATACGTCTAGACACGACTCTGACAGGTGCCACGGACATAAGCACCCTGTCAAATAGGTACCCCACTTATACATTACCATAAGTGGTAACTTCAATCTACCCTCGATATGCTGGAAAAATTACACGTTTGAAGCCGGCGGCAGGCATAAATAGTCATCCGAAATTGTACTGAATGCTTTCTCAGACAATTATTTTGAACTGTTAGTTCATGAGCCCACTCGAAGCGTAAACGGTTGCGAAAGCATACTTGACATCTTAGCAGCAAATAATCGTGGATAAATAGGGAGTATAATGACGGATACAGTTATTAGCGACCACAAGGCAATTGCTGCTAGGCTGAATACTGTAACACCCCCAACCATCAAAAAGAAACGTTAAGTACATCTATTAAGAAAGCTGATAAAAACGTTCTTATCGCCTTTTTAAGAGACAGTCTCCACTCATTATGTTCTCATTACGTAAGCGTAGAAATGTGTGGAATAATTTCGAAGAGATAGTATCGACAGCAATTGATATATACCACATTAATTCGTAAGTGATGGTACTGATCTCCCATGGTACACAAAACGGGTCAGATCGCTGTTGAAGAAGCAACGAAAAAAGCATGTCAAATTTGAAAGAACGCAAAATCCCCAAGACTGGGTAAGTTTTGTAGAAGTTCGAAATATAGCGCGTACTTCAATGCCAGATACTTTTAATAACTTCCATAATGAAACTCTGTCTCGAAATCTGGTAGAAAACCCAAGGAGATTCTGGTCATACATAAAGCACACCAGTGGCAAGACGCAGTCGATTCCTTCACTTCACGATAACAACGGTGAAGTCACTGATGACAGTGCCATTAAAGTAGAGTTATTAAACACGGTGTTCCGAAACTCCTTCACCAAAGAAGACGAAGTAAATATTCCTGAATTCCAATCAAAAACAACTGCCAAGATGAGAAACATAGAAGTAGATATCCTCGGTGTAACAAAGCAGCTTAAATCACTTAATAAAGGCAAGGCCTCCAGTCCAGATTGTATACCAGTCAGGTTCCTCTCAGAGTATGCTCATCCAATAGCTCCATATTTAGCAGTTATATACAACCACTCGCTCACAGAAAGATCCGTACCTAAACACTGGAAAATAGCTCAAGTCACACTAATACCCAATAAGGGATGTATGAGTAATCCGTGGCAAAACAGGCCCATATCACTAACGCCGATTTCCAATAGGGTTTTGGACAGATACTGTATTCGAACATTACGAAGTACCTTGAATAAAATGATTTATTGACACGTAGCCAGCACGGATTCAGAAAATATCGTTCTGGCGAAACACAACTAGCTCTTTATATTCATGAAGTAATGCGTGCTGTCGACCCGGGATGTCAAATTGATTCCATATTTTTAGATTTCCAGAAGGCTTTCGACGCCGTTCCTCAAAAGCATCTTCTAAACAAATTGCGTGCTAATGGAAAATCGCCTCAGCTGTGCGACTGGATTCATGATTTCCTGGCAGAGAGGTCACAGTTCGTAGTAATAGACGGAAAGTCGTCGGGTGAAACAGAAGTAATATCCGACGTTCCCCAAGGAAGTGTTGGAGGTTCTCCAACATTCCTGATCTATATTAATGACATGGGAGACCATCTGAGTTGCAGTCTTAGATTGTTCAGATTATGCTGGCATTTACCGTCTTGTAAAGTCATCAGGTGACCAAAACGAATTGCAAAACGATTTAGATAAGATATATGTATGGTGCTAGCAGTGGCAGTTTACCCTGAATAAAGAAAAGTGTGAAGTTATTCACGTGAATACTAAAAGAAATCCACTAAAATTCGATTACGCGATAAGTCACACAAATTTTAAGGCTGTAAATTCAACTATATACTTAGAGATTATAATTACAAATAACCTAAATTCGTACGATCCGATACATAATATTGTGGGTAGAGCAAACCAAAGACTGTGATTCATTGGCAGAACACTTAGAAGGTGCAAAAGATCTACTAAAAAACTGCTTACATCACGCTTGTCCGCCCTATTCTGGAGTATTGCTATGCGGTGTGGGATCCGGATCAAGTGAGACTGATGGATCACATCGAGAAAGTACAAAGAAGGACAGCTCGTTTTGTATTATCGCGAAATAGTGGAGATAGTGCCACAGACATGATACGTGAGCTATAGTGGCAAACACTAAAACAAAGGCGTTTTTCGTTGCGACGGGATCTTCTCATGAAATTTCAATGAGCAGTTTTCTACTCCGATTGCAAAAACATTCTGTTGACACCCACCTACATTGGGAGAAATGATCATCAGGATTAAATAAGAGAAATCAGGGCTCTCACAGAAAAATTTAAGTGCTTGTTTTTCTCGCACGCCGTTCGAGAGTGGAACGGTAGAGAGACAGCTTGAAGGTGGTTCATTGAACCGTCTGCCAGGCACTATATTGTATATAACAGAGTAATCACGTGGATGTAGATGTAGATGTAGATGTCTGATCACCTGAATCCGTCATGTACATTGTGCTTTCCAAAGAACTTGGACAATTCCATCAGGACAATGCGACACCCTACAGATCCGGAACTGCTACAGAGTGGCTCCAGGAACACTTTTCTGAGTTTAAACACTTCCGCCGGCCACCAGGCTTCTCAGACATGATCATTATTCAAAATATCTGGGATACCTCGCGCATGCTGTTCAGAAGAGGTCTCCACCCCCTCGTAGTCTTTCGGATTTATGGGCAGCTCTGCAGGATTCATGGTGTCAGTTCCCTCCAGCTCTACATCAGGCGTTAATTGAGACCATGCCACGTAATGTTGCGGCATTTCTGCGTGCTCGCGGGGACCCTACACGATATTAGGCAGGTGTACCAGTTTCTTTGGCTCTTCAGTGTAGACATTCGATAGATAGCAAAAGAAGAGAGTAACTTTCTTACCTTCAGATAGGGGTCATACTGTTACTAATAGGTCTGACAGGGTTCTATTTAAGAGTGAAATAGATATGCTTGCCACAGAAAAAACTATGAGTTTCCACCTTCTAGAATACGAATGGAAGATATTGTTGTTGACATCGAAGTTGAACTCTGTTTTTTTTTTTTTGTTTTTTTTTTTTTTGTTGTTGTCTGTACCACGTGCAGAATAGCCAGGATCTTGCTTAGGAGCAAATGAGCTGGCAGTAACTTTACGAAAGGCTAGTAGAAAGATCTCCGATATTTAAATTCTTGTAATGATATTCTAATTCTGCCAGAAGGTATAGGTAATGTTACAGTGATGATAATGGAAAAAGAAGACTACCGGAAGAGAACTGGGGACTTATTAGATCCAAGAAGATACAGAGAACTCAAGGGACAAGCCAGAAATACTGTTCTTAGGACAGAGAATAAGCTAATATAAACCTCTTCGATTCCCCTCACTGACAGCATAGGTGTCACCAAAGAAGATGTGGTCAATGGAAAATGATGTATGGAAAATTCAAAGACATGACATTCAACTGAGATAGATTGTCGGTAGCAGTGACTGTCCGACCTGAGGGGCTGCCCAATACTTAGTCTCCTACAGAAATTTATAGGAAAACCTGACACACACACTACAGATTCTGGTCGATTTACTGAAAAATTAAAGTCCTTCAGATTTAGTCCAAGTGGTGTTACCATCAGTTTTGACACTGTTATCTCTGTTTACTATTGCTGTTAGTGAGTTGATGACATAGTTGGAAAGTATTTTCGGAAAAGATACGGTAGATCTCTTTAAATATTGTCTCACATCAACTTGCTTTCATTGGGACAACAAATTATGTGAGCAAACTAATGGTGTTGCCATGTAGAATCCACTAAGCCCAGTTGTAGCGAATTTTCATGTGTAATCCTCTGAAGAAGCAGCCCTTCAGTCAGCGAAGGAGAAATACCTCATGTTAGTTTCAGTACGTTGATGATACCCACGTTCGATGGCCTCGTGGAGAAATAGAATTGCCAGAACTTTTAAATTTCTTCAATAATAATTCTAATATATACTTCACTATGGAAAAATATAATGAAGGTAAAATTTCATTTTCGGATGTTCAGGTGCTTAGAAAACTTGAAAGAATCTTAGATCATAAAGTCTGCAGCAAATCCACTCACATAGAAAGGTATATTCACAGAAATTCCAGTCACCATCCGATGCGAAAGAGAGGAGTTATCAAAACACTGGTAGGCCCCAGTGTTTGGAGGATGAACTCGATCATTCTAGATCTGCCTTCAGAAGAAGAGACTACTGTGGCAAACAGATGAATGGGGGCCTACATCCTGAAAGATTTAGAGCTTCTAATGAAAAAAGAGCCAACTAATGGGTACGTTTTCCTTCCATTCGTATTTAATATCACAGATCGCACCAGCAGAGACCTTAGAAAACACAGTGTTTTTAAAGTGTTTAACCCAATTAGAAAGGTGTGTCAATATTTGGACGCTGCAAGGACCTATGGCCGCCACTTACCACAACACTATTTTAGAAAATCAGTTTCTCTTGCGGTCAAGTGTAAATAGCAACTAAAAAAAACAACAAGCATTAACGCCCACCTTAAGGAACACAAGAGTAACTGTCCCCTAGACAAGACAAATAAATCAGCTATCAGCTGTAGAAGACCACGCACTGCCACCTGGGGATCACCAAATTCGTTTCTCTGACACAACAGTCTTAGTAACCACTGATCATTACTTTACTAAGATTTACACAGACACAAAAGAAATTCAAAAGCCCTAAAATATCTTTGACAAAAAGGAGAAAGAGTGAAATTATACAATGTGGGCCTTAGTGCTAGAAAACGCAAATGGTGCAAACTTTTCTCCATTACAACCTCATAACGTATGTCGGCTATCTCTGCTTTCTTAGGCAGCGATCTGATTACATCAAAAGCTTGCTTGGATGCATAACAGCAATGCGCCTGCTGAGGCTGTTTGAAACTGTAACGGCGTTCTGACTCGTTAAAGCCTCTGATGGCGTCTCCAGCACTGGAAAACACTATGTGATCGAAAGTATCCGGACACGCCCAAAAACATACGTTTTTCATATTAGGTGCATTGTGCTGCCACTTACTGCCAGGTACTCCATATCAGCCACCTCAGTAGTCATTAGACATCTAAAAAGCAGAATGGGGTGCTGCGCGGGACTCACGGACTTCAAAAGTGGTCAGTTGACTGGGTGTCACTTGTGTCATACGTCTGTGCACGAAATTTAACACTCCTAAACATGTTTCCGATATGATAGTGAAGTGGAAACGTGAAGGGACGCGTACAACACAAAAGCGTGCAAGCCGACCTCGCCTGTTGATTGACAGAGACCGCCGACAGTTGAAGACGGTCGTAATGTGTAATAGGCAGACATCCATCCAGACCATCACACAGGAATTCCATACTGCATCAGAATAAACTGCAAGTACTATGGCAGTTAGGTGGAAGGTGAAAAAACTTGCGTTTCATGGTCGAGCAGCTGCTCATTACCCACACATCACGCCGGTAAATGCCAAACGGAAATACGGTAAGCTTTGCCTGCGTTCAAAGGAACAGAGTGCAGACTTAAACTACTGCAGTAAAAGCACGGCGTTGGTAGGCCGACAAAGCACGTTTTTCTGGGGAACGGTGAGGCGACATGCCGCGGTCGTATTGTGCAAAACACATTAAGTTGGCGCCGGATGGGAGGCTTGCATGTAGGTATATGGGCCAGCGCTGAGAAGTCGCCGACAGCGCATTTTAGGCCGGGAATACACCAGAAAAATGTTCAAATGTGTGTGAAATCTTATGTGACTTAATTGCTAAGGTCATCAGTCCCTAAGCTTACACACTACTTAATCTAAATTATCCTAAGGACAAACACACACACCCATGCCCGAGGGAGGACTCGAATCTCCTCCGGGACCAGCCGAATACAGCAGAGGATGGGACCTTGTCAGAGAGCAAGCCGCCAAAATAAATGCAAACGTTCTGCGTATTTCCTTGGGACAGGGAAACTGGCATCCAGACGTCCAGACTGTTTCAAAACATGTTTAAGTATGATGCTTTTGGTAAGTTTATGTCCGTTCTTTGGAAACTTTGAAATGGAGGCAATAGGGTAGATAACAAGTTGTTTATGGAGGGCTGTGCTTCCACTCTTAATTGAGTTAGCAAAAGACACGGCAAATGTGTGGGAAAGAGGCCGCGAAGCAGAATCGTTTTTCCGTTTTCTTCCAATTAACTTTAAATTGTATGATTTGTCAAATCGGTTGGCAGTGCAAAGGCCATTCTCCAAGCTTAGGATACTGGGCTCCAGCTCGTGATTGGCTTGTGCGAAAGAGGGGTAAGTCAAATAAGAGAAATGTTCTTTTGGAACCGAGCTGAGGAGGAAGCGGTGAGAAAGGAAGAAGGATCACTCTTGTGCAAGTCTTTTGTAGCGGCGCTTTGCTAGTAAAGAACTGCAGGTGTCTACCTAAACCGACTGAGGTGGCGCAGTGGTTAGACACTGGACTCGCAATCGGGAGGACAACGGTTCAATTCCGCGTCCGGCCATTCTCATTTAGTTTTTCCGTGATTTCCCTAAATCGCTCCAGGCAAATGCCGGGATGGTTCCTTTCAAAGGGCACGGCCGGCTTTCTTACACGTCCTTCACTAATGCGATGAGACCGATAACCTCGCTGTCTGGTCTCCTTCCCCAAACAACCCAACCCCCCTCCCTCTCTCTACCTGAACGGTGAGACTTGTGTCCTTTGCTAGTGTGCGACTTGGAGCCTGTGCCAGTCACCTTCTGATCCGTCAGAGGTACTGCTTACATCATCACGGTCATGAGTGACGCGCGGGCCACGGTGGCCAAGCGCTTCTAGGCGCTTCAGTCTAGAACCGCGCGACTGCTACGGTCGCAGGTTCGAATCCTGCCTCGGGCATGGATGTGTGTGATGTCCTTAGGTTAGTTAGGTTTAAGTAGTTCTAAGTTCTAGGGGACTGATGACCTCAGACGTTAAGTCCCATAGTGCTCAGAGCCATTTGAACGAGTGACGCAGGCGTGTACTTCTTTGTCTTGAGTCGTCTGTCTAAACATTTGACATATTCCGACACGCACAGTCGTGGCACGGAGTGAAATTGGTTTGGCAGACCAGCAAACGGGTCCACCTACACACTGGAATCCATCGAGGTTCCAGAGGCTCATAGGGAAGTACCTGCATCCTGAATTAACAGAACGCGAGACCGGGTACTTGCATTTTTCGGGAACACGCATTTAATAACAGATTGCCGCCGTCCATGACTTCAGTTGCCCAACGCATCGTGGTGTGCCGCCTTGACCAGCAGGAGGGAAAGGCCATGTCCTATGTGGGCGACAGAAGCGACCGACAGCGCGCGACAGCTTCAGGCGGCAAAGTACAACCGCAGGTATTGTTATGGAAGTGTCCTACATGAGCGACATCTGTGTCACTGCCTGCAAATGGCGACGTTTGAATTCAAACGTGTTTGAATCTTGTCGCTTGTAGCGCGTGCGACAGCGGCAGCCATATTCCAAACTGTACAGGGTTTTGTGAGGCAGCAGACAACATGTCGACGGATTTCACCGAAATTTCAATAGCAGAAGTTAGTAAGAGGCGCTGTTTGTGGGATATAAGACATAAAAACTACCACAATAGATTCATATGTAACCAAGAATGGGCTGCTAAATAAATGTCCTGTGACGACGGCCCCCCTTCGGGTAGACCGTTCGCCTGGCGCCAGTCTTTTGATTTGACGCCACTTCGGCGACTTGCGCGTCGATGGGGATGAAGCGATGATGATTAGAACAACACAACACCCAGTCCCTGAGCGGAGGAAATCTCCGACCCAGCCGGGAATCGAACCTGGGCCCTTAGGATTGACAGTCCGTCGCGCTGACCACTCAGCTACCGGGGGCGGACAATGGGCGGCTGTGGCCAATGTATTGGGCTCAACAAGTAAGTATTGTTTTTTTTCTTTTGCATGTGCGAATATTCATATTTATGTCATTACGATATCCAAAAAAAGTTGGTTTTATAGTTTATGATCGTATATCAGTTACAAGTTCATCTCATTGGAGTTATTTCTTTTCTTATCTGATTTCGTTTTACAGTTGCCAAAAAGCGATTAAATATGTATGAGACTTTTTAAATATTTGATTAGAACTACTGATTAAGACGCATTTTACATTACGATACTTAGTAATGTACATTGGCATCTGTGATGAAGGTAGAAATTACGTACTTGCTCCACTTAAATTTTCTACATTTTATTTACACAATACACGCAAAAATAGAGTTTAGGGATTTATTTATCATTAAAATAAAGCTTTTCTGAATATGCGCTTCAGTTTTGCCTTTTATAACGATATGTCTGCCGTTCATGAGGTGTGCAAACGTAGACGCCGCGCTCAATATCAGATTTTTTTCATCTTTACAAATCCATGACTCAAAGGAGTTTCCTTTTTTTCATGGCATCTGCTCTACGTTTGCTTTTCTTCTTCTGTATTTTGTAAATACAATGTAAAGACTGGAATGGGAAGTTGTCATGTTCTTAAATATCCCTGAACATTCTGGTATAGTTTTCCGTTCGTTAACTGTTGTAGGCAGTCTCATTAATGTACATGTAATAAAATATTTTATTTTTTCGACAATGTGAAGATGACTGTAATTATGCCAGTTAGTATTAGAATATTATGTTATGCACGGATGTTTTGAAATGCAAGTAATACGCAGTAACTTGCCTAATGATATGTTGTGGTAGCTGCAGTGTATGTGGATTACATTATTCACTGCTGCGTGTGTTGTTCTGATTATATATTTTGAAGCTGTTATGTGTGTATAAGACCTGAATACTGTTGTGATAGGTGACTCAGATTTTGTATTGTATTAATATAATTAAGAAGCCAAAGAATTAGCTGATTACTTTACAATGGTACTTAAAAATTAAGTGGTATATAATTTGTAGAATAACAAGTTTCGCTTTCGTCTTATTCTCTATCAATTTTGCTCAAGTGGAAAACAGAAGACATATTCCTTTCGTTTTGGCTAATATTTCCAAGTATACTGCAGTTGTTTTACATATTCCTACTTTCATTTTAGTGTAATTAATGGGTCACATAATACAATGAAAAATATAAATCCACAGTCACAAAGATAACTTTTATTACATATTTGCTTATCTGGTTTCAGAAGACGATGCCAAAAACAAATGGAAATCCCTGAGAGACTATTTGCGAAGAGAACTGATGAAGAAACCAATAACATCATCAGGTGACGCAGCTAATGCATGGAGTAGCAAGTGGTGTTATTTCCAGACGTTGATGTTTCTGAAGGACATAATGACACCAAGAGAGACTGTAACAAATGTGGCACTTGAATGTCAACAATCACTGTCATCAAATGGTGACAGTGACACTGAAGTGACAGAAAGTGATCTTGGTGAAAGTATAGTCTTCAATGGCCACGTTGATTGTGTTCGGACTGAGGAGTTCCTGCCCAGCACAAAAGACCATAACTCTATGGATACCACATCACCACCTCCATCGTCACTGACACGGTCAGCGAAGAGAAGACAATCTGCTAGTTTTGAGAGAGAACTGCTTGTAATGGAAGCGAAAAAGATCAAAATTTTCGAGTGACAAGGCGAATGTGAAAACAGAAAATTTTTGTTGTTATTTAAACAAATTGAACCACTAGAATAAATTAGAAATAATGGAGCAATAATTGATGTACTGAGAAGCAAAATTTCAAATAAAAAATAATAGAAGTAAGTACCTTTTTTGTCTGTAACCATATCTTGTAACCTGCCATTCTGGTTTCAGTGATTCAAGGCTGTGGATAGTAACTACCAGTACAGTTTTTATTAGTGACATGTACCTGCTTTTAAACTGAGTGATTAATTTATATCACTTACCATGATAGTCTTTTTGTTTGCATTTTCATAGATTTGTACAAGCTCCTATTAGAAAGCATCCTCAGAATTTTCTTATTTGCTGTTGAAACAACAAGACACAGATCAAGATTTATATAACTTAGGTTCAAGTAGTACAGTACATTGTGGATAGATTAAATCTGTTAAGGAAACTGATCTGCAGGGAGACCATGTTGTGATGTGGCAAAAAGGTTGTGGAAATTGGACATGAGTATATTGGGATAACTTTTTGTACATTTCAAGAATAGTGAATGTTTTTGTACTGAGGCCAGATATTTCTACTAGAGGATTGCAGTTTTATGTAACAGGAGCAGGGAATATGCCACATTTTGGATATTCTTTGAAATGTAGAAGGTTTGTTGGTCTGCAGTGAGACCAACAGGTGGTGGTTTTCTGTCATTCATCATGTTCCATAGATTACATCATGGAGGAGAACCTTCACGAATGTGGAGCAAATCAAGATATACACTGTTGTTGGTACATGCACTGTCTGCACAAGAATCTTTACTCCATTTCTTATTTCTGGATTCTGTGTTTATAGCCACTGGATTACACAGAGCTTTCCTCTCCCCACAAGATACTTTAGTGCCAGGTGTTATCCAGTTTTTATCTTTCTGTTCAGTATTGCCCTTGTTTTATTGTTAAAAAAACGAGATTGGAGTTGTTCCTGGAATATATTTAAGGAAGAGTTAAAGTTACTATTAACGTGCTTTATAAATTTCTCCCTTACATTATTTCCATAACTTCTCACTATGGTGATAGTCATTGTTAATGGTACAGTGATATAACAGTTTTGGTATAATCAGTGCCTAACTCGCCAGTAAATTTTATTGATAACATTTGAATATCATGGTCAGATAAATGATTGACTATAGGTTTTACAGCTAAATAGCTGAATGTTGTTGGATTTGAAACCAAATCGTCAGTAGCTGTTTCACAGTCTCATTCAACCATGATACAGAGTGACACTGTGGAAAATAACACAATGATGGACATGAACATTCTCATGAATTAATAGCACTAGCAGTTTTCTTCGTTGATAAATATGTTTGTGAAGAGATATATTTATGCACTAGTTAGTAATGAAAACATACAAGTATGTATTTAAATGTTTATTCCAAATTTCCATTTTGTACACTATTAAAATATTTACAAAATTCATTTCTGATATTTGTTGCATCTTGATGTGAAGAATTTAACCTCACTGAGCTGCGAATATTTGTTCCAACACTTGACTCAGTGACTGTGTTACATGGCGAGTCAACACCTTCTTTGTCAATAATAATATTATGCAGAATAGTTGTTGCTTTCACAATGGCTACTGCATTGTCCACATCCGTTTCTATTGGTTTCAACAAGGTTCTCCGTTTTGAGGAGAGAATTCCAAATGAGCATTCAACAACTCTCCTTGCTCATGAAAACCTTTCACTAAAGACTGCCTTCTCAGCAGTTAAATTTCTACCTGGGTATGGTCTCATTAAGTTTGACCTCAGCAGAAGCGCTTCATCTCCAACAAACACAAATGGCCCTTTCATGTTCTAATTTGGCAGGAATGATTCCCCAGGCAAAATTATTTCATTTGATTCAATTTTCCTACGGAATACTTAATTATTGAATACTCCAGCATCACTGTCTCTTCCATATGCACCAACATCAATTACAGAAAATCTATATTTGCCATCCGTTACTGACAGCAGGACTATTGAAAAGTAATTTTTATAATTGAAATATTGACTTCTCGAATTTGGGGAGATGCGAATTCTGATGTGTTCCCCACCTATACTGCCAATGCAATTTGGAAACTGTCATTTTTCCAGAAAGTCCTTTTCAGTATTGGCAAAATACTCTTCTGTTGTTTGTGGCATATGTAATGGTTGGAAATATAACCACAGAGCTCTTGAGACTTCCTTCACAGTATTTGTCACTGTTGTTTTGCCAACCCTGAAGGAATAAGAGAGCTGGCGAAATGACACTCCCGTTGCATAATACCTGAAGGAAGAATAATTTTTTGTTTGTATACTGTTTTTGCTTCGTAAAAGTAGTATGTCTTATATTGGAACAGGTAATCTATAATAATAGCTTCCTCTACGGACACCTATTTCCTGTCAGCAAAAAGGTAATAAACTAGTATCATAAAGAGAGAAAGATGGGTGACTGGTGAGGTACACCATACAAAAAATAATTTGAAAATGTATTAAGACCTCTCGAAGCGAAGAAACGCTGATGCATATTATACTTTGTACAAAATAAGAGACAGATGACTGCAGTTTCAGCAGAGAAACAAAAACGTTATTCATTAATATGGCAGTAGACAAAGGACATAGTGACTCAAAAAGACTTACATTCCTTTATAAATGAAAAGTGAAAAAGTAACAAAAAGGGCAGAGGATAGCAAAAGTGATGTAGATCTTGTAGAAATAGCAAGCAGTTTTAACAGATATTTCGTAACTGCAGCAGATGATTTGATAAAGCAAAGTAAGAGAAAGTACTACTAACTACTGAATCTGTAAACTAGTATCTAGTACAAAACTATCATTTCATAAATCAATGTGAGTACGTAGTGCTCAAAACTAAAAATGTGGAACGTGTATATTAAAGTCAATGGACACAATTAAAGAAATAAAAAGCAAAATTTTTTATGAAGTGTTACAGATAAGCATTTGACGTGGGGAAGGACATATGTACTATGTAAAAAGATAAACACACAATGGAAATTCCTGGATGGAATAATACATAAAAATAGGAGGGAACCACTCATCTATTTATGGCTGATGGCTGGAGTGTAGACACACAGAAGGGAAAACAGTCTATGCCCCACACCTCAGTCATGTGTAGGTGAATGATTGCCTTTCTTTATCTCATGTAAGGCAAAGACGCAGAGTTTCATGTACAGAACAGTATACACTGTGCGTGATAAAGTTCTCAAGACAATGTACAGTGGACCCGTATTCCGACATCTGTACTAGTCAGTTCACATATGAGGAAGTGTACAAGATACATGCTTACAAATATTTAAAACTCAGGAAAGAGCAGTGGGATGTATATAAATAAAAATCAGAATATTTGTGCAATGAGAGTAAGTGATAAACTACTCCTACATAAAAATGTGGGCCCATGACTACATAAGAGGAAAGGAAAATTATTACATAAGACAGCAAAATCTCAAACTGACAGCGACTTTTCCAGATTAAGTAGGCAAAAGTTTTTTTTAATTAAGATACCAAATCAGTCAAGGAAGAAAAAGATTGAATTTATAACTGATTTAACTTCTGTGGTGTGATAGAAAATGTGGAGTAACCTCATATGTGCCTGTAAAAAATAATCCTCTTTTCTTCATTATATATAAATTGTAAAGTAACATGGTAAACGCAGTCAGAACAGAGATGTTCATCTGTCTTAATCTGTGTGCCTATAAACTTGTATAACACATCCTATACTCTCAACAGAAAGTTGTAAGCTAGCGTCCACAGGCAAAGAATGATTAACGTTTATGACAGTCACACTAGCAAAGAATAGTTTGGTGCCTTGCACTATGAATTTATCAAATATGTAACCATTTTGCCATCAATTCGTAGAACATTCTTTATTGTCGACGTTAATTTACACAACATAATGTCCGCTATCACTGATTGGAAAGAAGTAAATTAGTAAAAAAACGAAAAACAAAAATCCAATGCTACACAGCTCATGTTACATTTTGAAAGCACATACTAGAATATGGCAGTAACTTACCTTAGCGCAATTATCAGCCTTTCTTCCATGCTTATTGGCCGCTGAAAGTTGGTGGTTGCATGCGAAATACACATTTTTAAACCACTGACGAGATAATCGAAGGTATGTATGTTCATTCTCGTATATTCAAAAAATTTGTTTGGTGATCGTCGCAACTCACGACATAAATGATGCAATTCGCCATAGAGACACCTCGTTTTGTAAATTTCATGTACAGAGCTTCTTTGACGTCTTAATTTCCTAATTACAATTAATTTTGCTACTGTACTTTCGAGCAACAACACCATTGTACGATTTGTGGGGGACATCTTTCGGAAATAGCTGATCGGAGCTTGCGGTAGTTTGTCGCTCGCACGCAGGAAGTAGTGAAGTAGTGAGTTGAAGCAGGAATGTCGCGAATCCGGCTGTCGCGCGCTGTCGGTCGCTTCTGTCGCTCACGTAGGACACGGCCTAAAGTGTTCGCTGCTGCGACGTAACGCTACAATATATATTTCTCAGCACCCTGTTTTTTCAAACCGTAATTTTCTTTTTTTTGTATGGCAGAATATAGATGCTTGGTGGTGGCGTAGTTTGGTGCCATAACCTGGATTTACGTATATGAAGTCAGAAAGAGCGATTAGTGTTCTGGTTAGTGTAGTGTGTCGATCCCCAGGAGATCACTTTGTCCACCATAGATCCCATGTTGGTAAGGCGTTTGTTAAATAAAAATGTTTCTGTGATGTTTCTTTAATAATTTTGTTATCTTGTCATGTTTAAGATGAATAAATGGAATATCAATTAGACTACAACTTCTCCCTGAGTTCTAATTAACAGTTCCTTCCCATTTTATTATTGCAGTCTAGATCCGAAACGTAAGGAGTAACTTTTCACTTGGTGTCCACTGCATGGATCTTTCACTTCATTAACGATAATCTTCTTTCAGTCGGCGAACCGCTGCCAGGATCTCGGCCCTTGTAACTTATGTGATGCTGTCAGTTTGTGTACTTGCCGATCAGGTGCGCATTATTAAGAAAAATATGGTTCATTAGTATGCTGTAGATATGTAATACTCTGATTCTGTTGTTTATATGTTTACTTGTTTTATTTTTAGTGCATTTGTGTCAGCGACTTCTGTGTCATTTGTCGACCGAATTCTTATCATTGCTAACGGCGTTGTCGTGTTATTTTTGTGGTGTTTACTATTGTATTTGCTTTGTGTTTGGTTGTTTTTGATTCTGAATCTCATGTACTACTGTCATTATACTGCGCATATCCTGTTAGTTAAATAATAGGTTGTCCACGTGTTGCATGGATAAGTAATGTTGTTGTTGATAGAGAATTTGAATGATAACGAGAGGCAGGGCTAGACAAGTAGACTGGGAGCGGGAAAATTAGGCATACGTCATGTAGGAAGAGCGCAACAAAACGGTTGAGGCACAGTTTCAACGTAGGGAGGCGTTGCTGTTGAACGGAATTAGCAACAACGAGGTCGCATAACAAGGAAATCAGGGGACAGACAATGCTAGATCGCGTGTGGTAGAAGATGTGAGCGGACCACAACATATCGAGGCAGATGCGCTTGATAGAAATCCGACAGGGAAGACAGGGCAGAATCAGAACGCAATGATGCGGAAACAACATCGCAGGATTCATGTATGAGTTCGAAAGATCACGATACGGTGGGAAAGGAAGAGGACTTCAATATAGTGGCATTTTTAATGGGAATGGAGAAGAAACTTGATAGACTAAAGGGAATGGAGGCTGGACTAAAAGGGATGGAGGTGAAAATTAACGAGACGAGGATAGGCATAAAAAATATCGGTGCTCAGGTAAATCACATGCGGGAGGAACACAAGTCATGGGCAAATGAACTCCAAGAAGACCTACGGAAAGTAAACACCAAGGCAATGAACGGTTTAAAGATTGCACATGATCCTAAGAAGACAGTAGAGAGTGCCAAGACAGTTGCAAGTTTCTCAAGACGAGTAGCAGCTGAAGCATCGAAAGCGAGTAAACGCATAGGATTGCAAGGACGAGGGGCGGTCATCAATTTGAAATGGCTCTGAGCACTGTGGGACTTAACATCTGTGGTCATCAGTCCCCGAGAACTTAGAACTACTTAAACCTAACTAACCTAAGGACATCACACACATCCATGCCCGAGGCAGGATTCGAACCTGCGACCGTAGCAGTCGCGCAGTTCCGGACTGAGCGCCTAGAACCGCTAGACCACCGCGGCCGGCTCATCAATTTGAACAAGAAGGTCTAAAGGGTAGAAAAGCGACAAAATGACGCGGAGCAGCGCATCGACACAAAAATACGTGAAGCCACGGATTTTCATGCGACAACGGCCATGGCCATCTGAGCTACGCAAATTTGGGACAGATTCGGAGGTAACAACTGCAACTCCTGTGAGCGAGACTGAAGAGGTCCGTACTCTCCTTTCGTTGAAAGCGCAACAGGACGCGATCAACACGCGCATAGAGAAGAAATTGGAGGAGGAGCTAAGGAAAAAATTCAAATGCGGCCAAGCGCGAACGCAACAGCACCTGAAACAAATTCAGTCGGGACGGATAACTGTATACCGCTAGCGGCAAGCAGAGGATATGGTGAGATGAACGTCGAATTTTCTCGAAGCCGAGGAGGGAGCACAAATGAGGGGACGTCGAACGAGGACCTCCCAAGGTCATATATTTTCCTAAGGACGGAATTTGTCGATGAAATGCCACTTGATTTTCAGCATTTCCTCCAAGTCCGAAAATTCGAAATTTTCCAAGGTGAGGGTAGTTTTACTCACCCACGGACTTGGATGTCACAATTTGACCTTCCTTTACCTCCAACTTGGCCATTAAATTACAAGCTCGACTTTATTTGCGTACACTTACAAGGGTCAGTTGCGGAGAAAATACGCGGGACATCAGCAACGTGTAGAAGTTACCAGGAGTTCAAGGACAGCTTCCTAAATATCTACTGGTCCAAGGAGACGCAAGAGCGCATAAAATACGAGATGATTGCTGGGAAATTTCGAGAGTTCAGGCTACAAAAGCCCCGTCAAGTTCCTTGATGCAATGATTGACAAGAACCAATATCTTGACGTACCATGTTCTACCGGTGAAATCATTCGTCATTGTTACACCAAACTTCCGTCAGAATATCAACAAGTATTAGCTGGCAGGTGTATGTGGAGCTCAGAACTTTCTGTAACACACTTTACGAATTAGAGTACGCATTCCGAGCAGAGAGCATCAGAGAACAAAGCAATGGATGGCGAAGCCATGGCTCCAGTTTCAATGACAACAGAAGATGGGAGCAATTGAACAACGGAGGAAACGGAAACGGAGCTCAGATCGAGGAAATTGAGATTTGCGGGCCGAACCCAGTTCGAAGTGTGCAAGCAAATGATAACCAACGTCAATGACTAGTTAAGAATGCAGAAGAGGCACAAAACGCATCTGCAACTAAATTCGGACCCAGCCTCATCAATGTTATTAGATACGACGATGTTGAAAAAACGTTGCTGGAAGAAAGAGTGGAGTTCACTCAAAATGACGTGCATCCAATTGTTATGGTAACGATAGGAGGGAAGGGAGTTAGATCAATCCTGGATAGTGGTAGTGATAGTGGTAGGCCATTGCGGAAGAGACTTAGAGACAATGTAAGGGACTGCAAGACTGGGCGGAACTATCGGTAAAGAAACTAGGAATAAAAGGAGCAATAGTAGGGAAGGCAACTGAATTAAACATGCAGACAAGGGTAGAGCTACTTTGTCAAGATCACCTGCTGGTGGGCAACTTCTTGATCGTCCCAAATCTGACAACTGTGTTGATTGTCGGAACTGATTTTCTACGCGAGTACAATGCAGTACTGGACCTAGGACGTGGTACAGCGACATTAAATAAGGATAAAAGCATCATGCTTCGTTTCATTGATCGGGCAATACGAGCGCAAATCCCGGCGAGGTGCCTTAAGATCTGCACAGGTTCAGATGACTGGCATTTAGTGAAGGAGAAATCAGTGCCGAGAGATGACAGGGATTACTACTATGATCGAGAGGACACCGAGGACGACGTCCGTCATGCGATACAAGAGCGAATTTGTGGTATTGACAATATTACCGAAGAGGAGAGGGCGGAACTACAGATTGTGCTACTAAACAACATGGAAGTGTTCCGACCTAAGACAGGAACGATCAGTAATTTCCAGCATGTGTTCTGTCTCAAACAACATCAGAAGTTCTTCGTCCCACCTTATCCCATTCCAATCGCATACAGAGAGAGAGTCCGAACAGAAGTATGGAGGATGCTGCAAGAAGGGATCATTGAAACCAGTGTGTCCACATACAGTAATGCATTGTGAGTAGTTGAAAAGAAAGATTAATCGATACGTGTGGTGCTTGATTCGAGGCAGATCAACTCAATAATCTTGCGGGAAACAGAACGCCTGGAGAAGCTGGAAGATCTCTTGCAAGGATTTCATGGTGTCAAAGAGTTTTCGTCCATTGACCTCCGTTCAAGTTTCTGGCAAATTGAGTTACACCCTTCGTGTCGTCTATACACGGCTTTCCTAGTTGAAGGACACTGTTATCAGTTCCGGCGATTGCCCTTTGGCCTCAGTGTATCGTCCGCAGCATTTATCAGGGGGCTGAACGGAATTTTTTCAGAGAGTCTGAAGAACGACATCACGTCTTACGTTGATGATATCCTCGCCACAAAGCCCTCTTGGGACGAACACAACAAGGTCCTTGGTGAACTACTAGGAACACTAAGGCAACATGGTGTCACAATTAATTAAAAAAAAACCATGTTTCGGAACGAGAAAGGTGGATTTTCTTGGGCACGTAATTTCAGCAGAAGGAATTGTACCTAATACGGAAAAACTTGAAGCCATAGCACAATTCCCGAGACCACGGACCAGGAAGGACCTCAGAGGGTTCCTGAGCGTCGTAAATTTATGTAAGAAATTCATTAGAACGGAAGGGAATGGTGCACCAAGGCTTTGTGCCTTAACAGGAAAGAAGACACCGTGGCTATGGGACGAGGCAGCGGATCATGAATTCAATTCGCTAAAAATGGCTCTTGTGGAGGCACCCATCCTATCTCACCCTGACCGAACAGCAGATTTTTGCATGTGGACTGATGCAGGTAAAACAGGTCTTGGCGTAGTAATACTCCAGCAAATTATGGAAGAGGGGCATTAGTAAACAGGGCAATAGCATTTGGGAGCCGATTCCTTACAAAATACGAAAGGAATTATTTAGTAACTGAGTTGGAGGCACTGGCTATCGTGTGGGCTTTCAAAAATTTCAAATATTTCCTGCTTCGACACAAGACCCATGTCTTTACAGAACACAGAGCGTTGGAATTTTTGCTGTCGGCAAATTGGTACACGGCAGGCTGACACGGTGGATTTTATTCCAACAGCAATTTGACTTCTGCATCACACATGTCCCGGGAAAAACAAATGTGATTGCGGACGCACTTTCACGTTCACCGATTGGAAGACCAGATGAAAAGGGAGAAGATGCTGAGGATAGTCACTTTAGTCTATTCTATCTGTGGGGATTCGCTTTCGAGAACTTCATGACCGCATCATTACGTGATATAAGAAAAGAGCAGGATAAAGCTCCGGAACTGAAGCAGCTGAAAGAACGTTGGAAGGACCACCAGGAAGTCGAATTACGAATGTTCTACCTTGTAAGGAAGGGGATTTTATTCCACATACGTAACGCAACCAGCACGATATGGAGCCTTTGTGTATCAGTCAATAAGTTAATCTGGTACACACACTTAAGTTATTGTCACTTCGGCCATCGGAAACGCTTCCTTAAATTGAAGGACCTGTGTCATCTTAAACATATGGAAAGACGCATAAGGAAGGCTCTATCAGGTTGCAAGACCTGTCAGAAGGCAAAACCTGACAGCCAGACAATGAAGGCACCCCTCCATCCAGTCATTCGAAAGAAACAACGACACATGGCGGCCGCGCACTTAATGGGACCGCTCCCGGCCACTCGGCGTGGTTTCCGATACATTTTAGAAGTCGTTCAATCGACATCGAAGTTTGCTACATTCACTCCATAACGACGAGCCACAGCAGTCACTGTTCGCAAAGCGTTAACGAAAGACTTACTAGCACAAGTAGGCAGGGTGGACAAAAATATTACAGATAACGGGGTGCAGTTCAGGTCAAAACGATGGAAGGACACTCTGGAGACATATAGGATGGCAACCATCTACATAATTATCGGGACATCAACTCAGATTGAACCCCGCCGAACGATGGATGAAGGACCTGGGAAATCTGTGTGGTATCTACTGTCATAGACAGCACAGCACATGGGACGTGACGCTGCGGGATTTCCAAAATGTTGTGAGTGAACTTCCACATGGTTCAACTCTCTTGACACCGATAACTGTGTTGAAGAACAGAAACCCAGCAGAGAAAGTACGGGAACCAGTGGAATTTCCCCGGCGGAAACAGTTTCCGCACTGAGAGATAATCGGTAAGGCGCTGCAAAGGATTCGGGAAGCTGGTAGGAGAAGGTTCGAATGGCTCTGAGCACTATTGGACTTAACATCTGAGGTCATCAGTCCCCTAGAACTTAGAACTACTTAAACCTAACTAAACTAAGGATATGACACACAGCCATGCCCGAGGCAGGATTCGAACCAGCGACCGTAGGAAGGAGCGAGAAGATAAGAAGGCTCGGGTCCATGAATTTCGCGTTGGACAGAAGGTTCTCGTCAAATCGTTTAGGCTCTCAAAGAAACAGAAGAGACAGTTGAAAGGTCTCTGTTGGATTCCTTTCATGTTAATTTCTTAAATCTGTTGTCATTTACGGCATAAATTCCTCTTCTAAATTAACTGTGGTGTCTCTGACTATCTGGGAGGAGACTGAGCAGTGAAACGTGTTACTTTTACACATAAACAAGAACGATCTGTCACACTACTACACTTTAAAACAGTTTATATGTAATTCATGTCACACAGTCTCATACGGAACCTACATCCGCTTTCCTTTATGTACTGTATGTGATAAGATACTGTCATCCCCCTTCCCTTCTGTGTGAGAGGATGAATGAGCAAATGTATTTCTAGTTGCATGCTTGATGGTAGCAGACAAGCCTGTCTGCTAGAGAACAGCAGGACCAACGTCGGAACAGGTAGCTATGCTTTCTAAAAGCAGAGATGTTTCTATTCTTAGTATGGTCCTGTCCGTCCCTTGTCATGTTGGTATAGGAAGCTGCCCCTCTGGTCACTTCCGTTTGAATCTGTTAAGCGCGTTCGGTAGGGGCCCAGGTCAGTCTGTCCGCGGCGAGCATCTGAAGTGGTAAGATCTCCGGCTAAGCACGTGTCTGCTAAGTCCGTAGGACAATGGATTTCTTAAGTTCAGCCTAACTGAAAATTTAATAACCTTTATTTCAGGTTTAGCTCTAAAATATCTAATGTTATCTTAAATTGTAACGCAGTGTAATTCGAGTGAAGTTCAGAATGTCTTCCGGTAGTTGCTTTGCCACTACTTTGTGAGTAAAGTGGAATCACGTGTTGATCAGTAACTCTAACTAAGATCATCAATCTTAAATGCGAATGTGCGTGAGATTATAACGTCTCGTCTTGACAATATTTTTCAATATAGCAGCTTTTCTTTATGTTCAACCCACGTGGGGTGTACTTTGTGAGGCCAGTACCACGTGCTTATACAATTGTTTGACCCATCAGGTTAATAGTAAGACGACAGTAACCAGTTCGAGGTTTTTCTTTTGTAAACCGCGTTTCGATGTAATTTACTTTAATTATCAAAATTATTGTGGAGTTACATTCTTTGTGTAAACCAAGTTGACCACGTGAAACATGTGGTGTAAGCATCAAAGTAACCCTGAGCTATTCTTTTCGGGAAGATTTCACAGAGAGTTAGTATGAATTTAGTATACGAGTGTGTGGTAATTTCATGACGGACAGGATTGCGCTACGAACGTAACTTCTTTTGGTGAAAATTGAATCGGTTGGTTGTGGTTAATTTCCTCTTCGATATGTTTCAATGTTCTTCGTGTGTTATTTTATGAATGCAGTGTTGTATGTAGTCTCCCAATCTTGGCTCCCTATTTGATGTGTTCCGTAGGATTACAAACTCACATTTTCACAATCCTAAATAAGGCACCAGTTTAGTTATGAATCAAGTTTGACATGCTGAAATTTTAACGGAACAATGATCAATGTTAAAATAAATGTCCAAATATAAACTGATATATTTCGTTTTATTTAAATTGTCTTTGTATATATATATATATATATATATATATATATATATATATATATCACTGGTTATTATAAGATGAGTACTAAAAGATTATAATTAATGTTAGTCTGGTTGGGAATTTGGTAAGCTAGACTGGATACCTGGTGAAACAGTTGCGCAGTAATGCAAGGTTAACTTCCTCAGATAGCTCACAGCTTTTAACCCACTCTTATGGTCTTGAATATTAGCACCGCTTTCAGAACAAATTAATGCAACAACATTACACAGTGCCAAAAGTTCTCCAATGTGAATAATGGACCGCTTCGGATACGCCATATCGCGCAAGAGAATGCATATCAGCTGGAGTTCCTCAGATCTGGAAGATCGGCAGGAGCGCATCTCATATAGCACATTAAAAACTTTATTGAATAAAGCTAGCGGTCACGACAGCAGCAGTTACAGCAGGAGGAAGGAGTAGAGAAGAACATAGAAAGGGGGACATACGAAGGCAATTTTCTTATTCTGAACAAGCCACAGTTAATGCTCAGGGCCAGCTGAACATAAGCATTGTAGCATAAGTTTGTATAGTTATAATAATTTTAAAGATAACGATCATTTCTTTAGATCTTTTGTGATTCACCAGGGTAATTAGCATAGAAACTTCTCCCATTACTGCTAGGTGTAAGAGTTGCATTGTTAAAATTTTACTGTACAAGTATTTCTTCGTAACATGTAGCAAGTTTTTAAATGTATAGTTGGTCATCCCAGAGCTGAATCAATTACAGTTGTTGAGAGTAGGGGTTTGCCGATTTAACGATGTAAACTTGGATGTTTATTTGTGTCCTATTTCGCGTGAGTAATATGTTATCTTAGCAGTTCTGCAGTTTGCACGGAACGACTGAATCAGGTGTCACAACAACAATAGAATCTTATATGTTTGAGTACAAAAAAAAAGAGCTCGAGTATTGGGAATGGAATTCTTCTTGTAACATGTTAGAGATCAGTTACAATCATATTTCTTCTGTTCATTGCGTATGAATCGCAGTACACGCCCTTGAACGACCCGGCATATAATTCATAGTATTTTGTGTGAGAGGGGCGTCGTTGAGATAGGTTTGCGAGATTCTTTTAGGTATTTTGTAGGATGGTCGTGTAATGTCCGCGCTAAATGCGTGTTGACGTTCTTGTGTGTTTTTCTGTGGTTTGTGACTAGTACCCAGTGCAATGTGTCTTCACTGCGGGCTGTTTATTGTTATCGCCAGTGGCGCAATGTATTTGTGGTGCGTTTTTGTCTGTGGATGCTGCCTTTGGTGCGATGTTTCTCGCGAATTGGATATTTTATTCGAGTGTGGTTACACAGATGAGCTATCGTGTCTAAGGCGGTTGTAGTTCACTATGATTTTTCGCTTGTGGCTTTCGCATGTGGTTTCTTCACTATTGTGTGATGATATTCGTATGGGCTTTCGCGAGTAAGTTCGCAAGCGCCTGAGTGGTTGATCTTGGGCGATTGTTTGTACTATGTGATGTGAGCACGGAATGTGCAAGTCACATTGGTATGTTTATACAGAGTGAGCGAGGCACAGATTAATTTGAGAGAAAGAGAAGAACGGAAGATGTGTAGCTTGATAGTCAATTGTCGTTAATATCTTGTGCTTTATGTTTGTTTCAGGAGCTAGAGTAGAAAATGTTGTACACCAACCTGAGAAAAATTTGTGTCAGTTTCAGCAAAAACAATAAAAAAAGAAAAAGAGAGAGAGAGAGAGAGAGAGAGAGAGAGAGAGAATTTCGTAGCAGATTGGTGACATCAGTTCTCATCCAGATTGATGCCATACACCAGCTTAGTGCCACTTTAACGTCCACAAGAATGGGAGTATATTAATTTGTATATATTTAGCAGTAATTGGGTTGCACGAATAAGTAATAGACTTAGATGGATTGAGTATGACTGAAGTGAATGTGTACTCTAAGTCAGCTTAGTATTTTTTGTGCATGAAAGGTTACGGGAAATCAACAGTACACTATCATACCGTACAACACCTCACCACTACTTAAGATTATAAAGAAATGTAATCATTTAAAATTATCACTGTAATAATATCAAATTATTTATGTAATAGAATAGGATTATATATTAGGCATTGTCAAACCGTTTATTCTTTTATTCTTGGAGTAATCTTTCATTATAATTCATTGTATTTATGTTGTAAACATATTTATACAAACACGGCACTGAATCTCCTTGTAAGGATTGTGCAGACTATTTGCAGCTGAGTTGATGGGGATGTGCCAGGCGTTTAGGAGAGGTTACTGACCTGCGGAACGGCGGCATCGACTGAAGCAGCTTTGGAGAGGGGCCGTCGCTCATGCTGGCAGGTCAAGGCCACAGGGCACTCCTGCGAGGAGGGCAGACACTGAAGGCGGTGGCCGACTTAGCGACCGGCGGGCCGCTGGTAGACATTATGTCATCGGCTGTGTGAATATGGGTCCAAAGCGCGCGAGCCCCTTCGGGCCTACATCTGTCAACAGGGGCCTGGCGTGGGCGCCAACGGAGCACTTTCACTGCCGGTACCACTACAAGGTCCCGAGGGACCCACCCAATGAATGGAAGCCCGAGACAGGAGCCAGCAGCACGCACTTGAGGTCCGCTGAATGAAGGTATTACGTGTCTGGAGACATGAACGACGGCGACAGCGGGAGGTGATTCACCTCAAACCTGGTGCCCAAATGCTGCAAGAGTCTTCCCATGAATGTCTTCAACAGCGGCCATGGATTGCCAACCACCACGTCATCCAAGACGGTCAGTAAACGAGACGCCGATGATTGCCGCCAGAGACAAGGTCCTGCCACACAGCGGGGCTGCCTGTACTGTACATGCCAAAAAAAACTGTAACCCACCTTGACTAACTCATCCCATATAGCTGCCACATCCAACCTGTTGTCTGACATGTGTAGTGCGGTTTTTGGTGTGCCAATTGTAAATTTATAAAAAATGTTTTGGGCTCCCTGAAGACCTTTTGAGAAGGGAGCTATAGGAAGCTTTGTTCTGATTGTTGTTTTATGTATGTTTCTCTTTTTATTTTTACATGTCTGATATGTGCCTTACGGTTTCCGTCTTACACATTCATATGCTTACTCTATGTTTTATTATCAAGATTTATTTTTGTTAATGGACTCATGCATTATTTTGGCATTTGGTGTAAAGTTTCACTTGTTTTATGACACTCATATGTTGTTTGGTTGTGTTGACACTTATATCTTTACATTTAAGCGGCAGATTTACACATTTTAGATAAATAAGAAGCATGGATAACTCGCAAAATTTAACCTAGTAATAGTTTCTTTTTGGATGAATGTGAGAGCGTGTGTAATCAATATTCTGTCAAGGAATGAATGTAGCCATGTCTATAATTGGGCAGGGGTAGTAATTTTTCCAAGGGGCAGAGAATCCTCAAGACCACAATTTCAGGATGAATGAGTTAGATAAATGTCAGCATGGCCGTGTAACCGTTTAATAATTGTTATATAAATCTGGGTCTTAGGGAATATGACCTGATGGTATGCTCATCACACTTTATTTCTCATTTATTTTTGTGGGCATGCAGCAGAGAGGGTATGGATGACCTCTGGTTGAATGTGGTTAAGACAGGGTATAACACTGTGCTGGGATTTATGGTGCAGAGAGATAGATTCATGTTCATTTCTTTGATAATGGCCGGCCGCGGTGGTCTAGCGGTTCTGGCGCTGCAGTCCGGATCCGCGGGACTGCTACGGTCGCAGGTTCGAATCCTGCCTCGGGCATGGGTGTGTGTGATGTCCTTAGGTTAGTTAGGTTTAAGTAGTTCTAAGTTCTAGGGGACTTATGACCTAAGATGTTGAGTCCCATAGTGCTCAGAGCCATTTGAACCATTTTTTAGATAATGACTCTACTAAGTGTCACCGTTTATTCTGTTCCGTGTCACACTAACCTTTTAAAGTGTGACACTCCCTATGAATAAATTTGAGAGGAACGGGGAGGTAATAAGAGATTTCAGGGAACTCTCACTACTGATTCGGTGCTATGGGGGAGGCTGGCTTGCAGGTATATGGGCCAGTGCCGAGAAGTCGCCGGCAGCGCATTCTAGGCCGGGAATAAAGCAGAGGATGGGCCTTTATTAGGGAGCAAGCCACCAAAAGAAATGTAAACGTTCTGCGGATTTCCGTGGGACAGGGAAACTGGCATGCAGACGCCTAAATTCTGTTTCAAAGCATGTTTCAGCATGACGCTTTTGGCGAGTTTATGGCCGTTCTTTGGAAACTTTGAAATGGACGCAACAGGGGAGATAACAAGCTGTTTATGGAGGGCTGTGCTTCCATCCTATACTGTGTTAGCAAAAGACACGACAAACGCGCGGGAAAGAGGCCGCGAAGCAGAAGCGATTTTCCGTTTTCTTTCAATTAACTTTAAGGCCTCTGATTGGTCAAATCGGTTTGCAATGCAAAGACCACTCTCCGGGCTTAGAATGCCGGGCTCCAGCTCGTGACTGGCATGTGCGAAAGTGGGGAAGTCAAAAAAGAGAAATGTGCTTTTGGAACCGAGCTGAGGAGGAATCGGTGAGAAAGGAAGAAGGATCACTCTTGTACAAGTCTCTTGTACTGGCGCTTTGCTACTAAAGAACTGCAGGTCTCTACCTAAGCAGCGAGACTTGTGTCCTTTGCTAGTGTGTGACTTGGAGCCTGTGCCAGTCACCTACTGAACCGTCAGAGGTACTTCTTACATCATCACGGTCACAACGAGTGTTGGTTTGGCAGACCAGCAAAAGGGATCCACCTGCACATTGGAATCCACCGGGGTTTCAGGGGTTCATAGGGAAGTACCTGCATTGTGAATTAATCGATCGTGAGGCCGTGTACTTGAATTTTTCGGGGACGCGCATTGAATAACAGATTGCCGCCGTCCATGACTTCAGTTGCCGAACGCATCGTGGTGTGCCGCCTTGACCAGCAAGAAGGTAAAGTATTTGTGCTGCGACGTAGGGCTATAGTATATATTTCTCAGCACCCTGTTCTTTCGAACCATAATTTTTTTTTTGTATGGTAGAATATAGATGCTTGGTGGTGGCGTAGTTTGGAGCTATAACCAGAATTCACGTGTATGAAGTCATATAGAGCGATTAGTGTTCTGGTTAGTGTCGTGTGTAGATCCCCAGGAGATCACTTTGTCCACCGTAGATCCCATGTTAGTAAGGCGTTTGTTAAATAAAACTGTTTGTGTGATGCTTCTTTAATATTTTTGTTGTTTTGTCATGTTTAAGATGAATAAATAGAATGTCAATTACACTACAGCTTCTCCCTGAGTTCTAATTAACAGTTCCTTCCCATTTTATTATTGCACTCTAGATCTGAAACATAAGGAGTAGCTTTTCGCTTGGTGTCCACTGCGTCGATTTTTCACTTCATTAACTATAATCTTCTTTCAAACTCATTAAATATTCTCAGTTGCAATGCCCCACTTGCAGCATCCAAACATCATGAAGGCAGGTTAACAATCCGATAAGGTGATATGAGCTGCTGAATAAGGGGTAAAATGCGCCCTTGTAGTCCTAGGTTGCTACGTTGAGATGTCAATAACTCAACAAATATTGTTCGTCTCAATGTCCCACTTGTAGCATCTTGAGAAAATTTCTTTTTTAGCCCAACAACAAAAAATGAAGACCGATTAATGGTCCGATTAGGAAGTACTGGTAACTGAATATGGCAGAAAACGTAAGATTGGCCATCTCGGTCGCTGCTTTCAGAGGTCAATAAGGAAATAAATATCCGCTAACGCAATATGTCACTTGTTAATTATAATTTTGCTCGCCCTGCTTACTTAATGTTATTAATTTGTCTCCCAGTGTAGTCTTGGTAATTATTTTTTCATGCTTGGTCACTCATTCTGAAGGCTGATGTACGATGTGTTGTTGTTGAAGCTATTGAGCTGTTTGCATGTCACTTCATGTGCAGTTGTCCAAACAGTTTTCGCTCTTTTCTTCTTACGGTTAAAGATCAACGCCTTTATTCGGTATGAGTTGAACTTTGTATCGACTTCTGCCGACTTCCTGACTCAGATGTTTCAATTGCTGAACCGTTCAAAGAAAACTTGGTTCTCATCACAAATATGTACACCACTCATACGTTTACAGTTGGCGATGACTTCAATCCATCGTCCATATGTCGGTGGTAGATGTAAAACAACATCAGAGATTTTACAAAATGCTTTCTCCGAAAATTATTTTGAGGAATTACTTCAGGAGCCCTCTCTAAGTGTAAATGATTGCGTCAACATACTTGACTTCTTAGCAGCAAATGATCCTGAGCAGATAGAGAGCATAATGACGGATATAGTGATTAGTGATAACAACGTCGTTATAGCAAGACTGACCACCGCATCATCCATATCCACCAAAAGTAAACGCAAAATACATTTATTTAAGAAAGCAAATACAAATTCGCGTGACTTCTTCCCAAATAAGTGCTGTGCTAGTATTAGACCTAATCGAACGAAAGGGAAATTTTGTCAAAATTCAATGAAAGCACGGTTGGTTAATGAAATCTGGAGCCACTGGCAGAGTGTGGTAACAGTCAACAGCCAGCGGGCCACGCAAGGTAAACATGACACTCACGGGTGCGGAGCTGCGACGGCAGTACTGAACGCACAATTTGTTTTGAGTGGAGCAACAACGAGCCAGAAAACTGTAGCGTTGCTTTAAGTTATTGCGATGTATGAGGCGGGGCACTAGCCCACAGCCAAGAGTGGCTATCTGTAAGTAGCTGACGTGTCTGAATTTATCCCTGCCGTAGTTTCTGCCTCTCTCTGACACTACGCTAGAAGCGAGGGAAAATTTATATAAATAGATGGACAATTTTAGCTTGGGATAGGGTGTGCCAGGTCAGTCGAGCATTAGGATGGACCTGTGCTGGCCTTCGCTTATAGACGCCAGTCTGACAGCAATATTATAAGTATTCTGCATAAACTTGTATTATGTTTTCTATGCCCTTGTTTGGGCTACATTCCGCCTCCAGGGACACAACACCGTAGCGGGACGAAACAGCAGCCTGGAACTTGGAGATCGCACGGTCTACCTGAAAGAGGGCAGTGACAGCGGTCTGCAGTGGGTCCAGATGGGGCTCGGTTCCCCTCGAGTCTACTGTCCACATTCACTTCCCACCTGGCGTACCAGGGTCCGGGCGAGGCGGACACTGCGGGAGGTGCAGCAGCGCTGCAACAGCGCCAGAGACGGGAGTGGGTGTTGCCATCCGGCAAGCACCACTAGCGGCTAACTGCAGCACAGCATCCAGGAAGGCGTGGGTTCGAGTCTGGTCCTGTCCTGGGAGCAGCGGCGGCCCGAGGGCCACGGGTGACCAGTACACCCACCTTCTTCCCATGGTCGGACAGAGCAGGCCAAACAGGGTGGAGGGTAGCGAGGACCAGGGACTGTAGCAGTCTACGGAATGGCAGGACAACGTACGGGCGGCACGCTGACACTATGCTTCACCCATCGAGTACTGCAAATTATGTGAATAAACGAATGTCACCGAATACTGCTGTATCACTCTGTACTGCTCCTTGACGCTCTTGAGCTTGCTCGGGCTCCTGACAAAATGCGGCGCGGTGGGTCCCGGCTTAAGGTCTGCCATCTGGAGTCCCGGATTCGACACAACGACCCCGCAGCAGTGGTGTCAAAAGTGGTGCCGGTTACAACGGCGGTTCCGGATTTCCACTCCCATATCTTATGTCAAGCAAGTAGCATTGAGGTATTCCTGTGTAGAGGGGCAGTTGAGGTGTTTGTTTGCGTTTATGGCAGGTGGTCGTGAACTTCTTGTTACGTCTTGTCGTTTGGGAGGTGTTCCTCCATGCCAGTATAGGGAGGAAAGCAGGACTGTTTACCTGCACACGAGCTCGATGTGGATGGGTGAGTGACGTTTGATTTATTGTTTATGTGTCTTGTGTTTTGAAGGGTTAAGTGTGAATTAGGATAGACTTTTTAATGGTGTCTTTTGTAAGGCCGGAGGAGCCTGTAGGTTTATCTGAATTTGGGGGAAATGGGGGACACGATAACATAGCGCTTAAATGACGTAACTTTTGTAACCTGACAGATCACGGATTACCGTGTACAAAGTGGGTGCCAAACAATTGCTTTATTTGCAAGAGATTTGGTGTTTGACGCGCAATTATTCAGAATGTAGATGGGCGATGATTCACCGCAAGAACTAAGTTTAAGGAGTAGTAGGGCGAAATTAATGGTAACAGTGGAGCTATAAGCAAGAATGGTGGAAACATGGTCAGCAGCGGAGGCTGCAGCAGTGACTACAGCAGAAGCTGTAGCCGCTCTAACAGAGCAAATTCGGGTATTATCAGAGGCGGGGATAAGGGACAAGGAAAAATATGAAGAATTAGCAGGGAGATTTGAGGCACTGTAAGTAGGGGAAGGGACGTCGGTTAAAAGTAAATTACAGGTCGTGGAGTGTCATAGACCGTTTTACCCGGCAATCTCGGCATTGATTAACCCCTTTTCGGGTAAAGCAACAGAGGGTGCGTCGGTATTCCTTAATGACATTATCGCAATGGCTGAGGTCAATGGTTGGTCGGATGTTGAAATGTTGGGAGTGGCGAAGTTACGATTGATAGGGGATGCAAAATCGTACATATTGTACCATGAAACGTTGAACAATGTGGGGACGTTTCCAGAGTTTGAGGCTGGGTTGCACCAGAGTTACCAAAAACATAATGGTACCAGGTTTTTCCGTGATAAATTAAGTGCATTAGTTATGAGGAGAAATGAGTCTGTGGAGATTTTCTTAGACAGGGTACGAAAACTGAATCTACAAACGTTCGAACTGTCACAGAATGGGGAGACTATTAGTAGATTGCTGTTACAAGACGCAGAGGTCAGGGCGTTAGATGTGTTTTTGTGGGGAGTACCGCCGGAAATGTCACGTCGGGTGAGAGCGGAGAATCCCAGTGATCTTGCGGCGGATCTAAGCATTGCCACGTATTTAGAGGAGGTAGATTATGCGACGAAGCAAAGGGTGGAGCATAAAGTTCTGGCAACGGAAACTAAGTGTTTTGGTTGTGGCAGGTAGGGCGTATTAGGAGGCAATGTCAGCGTCAGTTGCTGTGTTACCCATGTGGGAAAATGGGTCACCGGGCAGTGAACTGCAGGAGTAAAGATAGGGGGGAACCTCGGCGGCAGCAGGCGTTAAACGAGAACGGGATTGCTTCAACCATCGGAGAGCAGTCCCAGTGAAATTAGATAATGCGCTGGTAGGTGCACAGACGGAATGTTGCTTATTAGGCTTGGTGAACGGAAGGGAACAAAGGTTTCTGATTGACACGGGGGCACACGTGTCTGTTATTACTCTAGACCTGGTTAGCGGGAGAAGGCTTGAGCCACGACGTTATAGGTTACATGGCGTGGGGGATAATAAAGTGAAGTCATTGGGTACGACGGTACTTCAATTCGTGATCGCAGGAACTAAGTTTAGTGAGCAGGTAGAGGTGTTACCACGTGTCGTTGAGGGGTATTCGGTAATTCCCGGAATGGAATTCCTTGATAAACATCGTGCGAGGATAGATATTTGGCAACAAACAGTGGAATTCGGTGGCAATGTTTCTCATGGGGGAAACAGTTGCAAATGGACGAATGTCACAAGGTTCACTTAACATGAAGGTGACGCCAGCTAAACTGCGAACGGATTCATTAAAGGTCGATCATCAGGATAACGTACCGGCAGGTCAGGGAAGGTAGTTTGGGTTTCGATAAATACAGACTTACCAAAGGATACGCTGTACATGGTGGAGCCACTCTCGAGTAATGAGGAGTTGGATAATGCGCGCTGTTTTGTGCGGAGGTGTGTAGCTCACGCAAGTTACGTGGAATGAGATTGTAGGGTTCCTGTAAGTATAGATAACTTCGGCAGAGTGGATTTTAGCTTGTCGAAAGGAATGTTATTCACCACGTTGGGTTTTATTAATGAAGATGACCTCGATAGGGAGGATTTAGAGGCGAGCCATAAGCAAAACGTCGATGCAGCGCAGTTAATGGGAAAGTTACAGCATTTGCAGGGAGACGACTGAGTCGCATTGGAGGAACTGTTATTGACATTTAGCGATTTATTCTGAACGGAGGGTACGTTACCGGCAACACCGATTACGAAGCATCACATACCAACGGAGGATACTACACCAGTGTTTAGGAATCCATATAGGATAGCACGTCATATGCAACCGCTACTAGAGGAATTTATAGAACAACAACCACGGGATGGAATCCTAGAGCATAGCGACAGTCCCTATTCAAGCAATGTAGTTCTCGTACCTAAGAAATCGGTGGATGGTACAAGGAAATATAGGTTTTGTTGTGATTATAGATTTCTGAATGCGAAAACAATTTCAGACGCACATCCGATTCCGAATATCACGGACACATTGGACAATCTGGGACAACGTAAGTATTTTACGACGATGGATATACGGAGTGGATACGATCAGTTGGAAGTAGCGCCAGAGGATAGGGCAAAGACAGCTTTTACTGTTCCTGGGGGACACTATCAGTATAAACGTATACCGTTCTGGTTGAAGAATGCACCGGCAACTTTTCAGCGTTTATTAGATGGTATTTGAAGGGGATTGAAACCAGAGACGTGTGTGGTTTTTACCCAGCTGACATTATAGTATTTTCGAAGGATATACTAGAACGTGTATCGCGGTTAAGATAAGTCTTTAGAAAACTGCGGTCAGCACGGTTAACATTAAGTTTAGAAAAATGTAATTTTGTGCAGACGCAGGTCAGTTATTTAGGTCATGTAATCAGTGAACAAGGGGTTCAAACCGATCCTCGGTTAATAGAGGCAGTTCAAAATTTTCCGACACCACGTACAACGAAGCAGTTACAATCGTATATTGGGTTATGTTCATATTACCGTAAATTTGTAAAAGATTATGCTAAAATAGCCGAATCGGTAACAAAGCTTTTAAAGAAAAGGGGTTAAATTTCAATGAACGGAGGAATGTCAGAAAGCTTTCGATAAATTAAAAATGAGATTAGTTTCTGGTCCGGTAATTGTGTTTTCGAATTTTGAAGAAGATTTCATCTTATCATGTGACGCTTCAAATGGCGCAGTAGGATGTGTTTTGGGGCAAATGGTGAATGGACAGGAGAATCCGGTGGCGTATGCTTCTAGACAGTTAAATAGGGCAGAGCGGAATTATTCCACAACGGAAAAGGAGATGTTGGCTGTAATATATGGAGTAACGTATTTTCGTTGTTACCTTTATTGAAGGAAGTTAAAGGTCGTGACGGATCATGTAGCATAGAGATGATTACTGGGACTCAAGGATCCTTTTAGTCGGTTAACCAGGTGGGCTCTGAAATTAAGTGAATTTGACTTTGAAGTAATTCATAAGCCAGGGAAGAAGCACGGGAATGCAGATGCATTAAGTCGCAAATTAGACGCATTAGAAGTAATGGGTAAGTCAGTGGTGTACCTTAGCTATGTGGCGCCCCTGGCAGGAATTTAAAATGGCTCCTTCTGAAGAACCCCCCAGGAAGCAAAGAATGCAGAGAGATTGATATTTTCTCTTGTCCCAAGAAAATGTGAAGGCGTTTCTTGGCACACACACACACACACATATATATATATATATATATATATATATATATATATATATATATATATATATATATCTCCAGTATTGTTAATTTACAGAAATTTAAGATAGAACGAAACTAATTTACAGCTCAGAATCAAAGGTGTTATGAAGGATTAAGAAACAGAAACACACATTTAGATACAAATACTCGTTATATTTTACACAGTTTATTTCAAAATACATTGAGTTGCTAGGAATACCAATATCAAATTTAACTTAACACGTTATTAAGCTCAGTTAATCTACTTAAATGCTACTTTCCTGGTTTTAATTTTCGCAAAATTATCAATTAATTCCTCTAAATTAAGTTTCGCTACCTCTCCATGTTCAATCGATAAAATGGCTAAATTTGACAAACGTTCCTGTCCCATGGATGATCTTAAATAATTCTTGATAAGCTTTATTTTACTGAAGCTTCGCCCACAAGAGGCCACCGTAACAGAAAGTGTTAAGTAAATTCTAAGAGTTATTTGGATATTCAGATATATATCTTCTAAAGAAAGCTCTTGAATCTTTTTATGAATGTCAAGTGGTGTTGCTTTTTCAACATCGTTAATGAGTTCTTTAACTTGCATTTGAAAAATTTCCAATTCTATATCTACATCATGTGAATATTTAATCCCGAAATCTGCAGCATGTTTAAGAAGAATATCAATTGGCTCTTTTTTTAGAGCTTCTGCCGTTAAAAAATAAAATTATGAAGATATGGAAGCCATTGCCTTATACCTCTTAGTGAGTACTGTCAGAATTTGATCATAAACCAAATTTATTTCCCTCTGAAACTCCCGTTTTGAGTCGAGATAGTCATCATGGATTTGTTTGTTTGAATCTGAAAGACGTTGGCTTATAATCCTCCGTCTTTTTTCAGCAAAATTATCATCGATGCCGATTTTTTGCGCTTTCTTTGTTGCATAGTCGATTGCTGGACCAATACCTTGATCTCGGATTTCCTGAATCGTATTTAACAATCCCTTTATCATTTTGCTAGCCTTCTCGACTGCAACAGTCTCTTTCTGAAGTGATTTGCTGATTGTATCAATCTAGACTAGAATTCTTTCCCACAGATGCAAAAGACATAGGAATTTGAAGTCGATTTGCTTGATGAGACCTTGAGCCCCCACTGACGTTTCAGGTTCCATTTGTCTTGATTAACATCAACCACTTCCTCCAGACTTGCATACTGTTCACTCAGTGTTCTTTTTAAAGCGGTGACTGCTCTTCGTTTGGTTGACCACCTAGTGTCTTAATGACCATTGAATGTAATGTCGAAGTTACTTAACACAGCTTGCCACTGCAGAAAGTTAATATCTTTTGAACTGTTCCAAAAAAAGTAATCATTAAAGGCGAAACAGCGGCAGCATGCGATCCGTTGAGGTTTAAACTATGTGCAGCACATGGTACAAACCGAGCACTATCATTATTTTTGAGAACCTGAGCTTGCACATCGATATATTTTCCAGCCATATTGCTGCCATTATCATAACCTTGACCTCTGCAATTATCAATACTTAGCCCATCTTCTTTAAGTTTTTTAAGGATGTCCTCTGAAAGCCGTCACCTGTTTTTCCGTTAGTGTTGATAAAGTCAATGAAACTTTCTTTAACTTGACGTTTCCCATCTCAAAAGTCAACAAATCTAATAACTTGGCTCATTTGCTCAATGTGAGCACTGACTGGTGTGCAGTCAAAGATAATCGAAAAGTATTTTCCATTTCTTTATTTGATTCAAGATTTTCTGCCTCAAGTTCCTTCCAATTAAAGTTATGAGCTCGTTTCGGACCTTAGGGGAAAAGTAACTGAGTGCCATTTTATTTTATTTAACGTATGCCATATGTTTTGCTAGTTTAGAATGTTAGCGACTTATAAGTTCTAATGTGCTTAAAAAACTCCACTACTTGACTCGCCAATGATTTCGAGGAACAGCAAAGAAAGAAGTGGTAGATGATTCTTAGCACAAAATATAATTACATCTATGACTACTTTCAGTATGTTCCTCCACTTCTCTACGTCCTTCTGAATACTTTCTTGAATTTCATCATCTAAAGTTGCCTTTTGTTTTAGTTGGTTTTGCAAATCTTTCCACTGTATGCAACACAACCTGTGGCTGGACGAGTTTTCGTGATTGTAAATGAGAGGGTTTAAGTGTTTGCAGTCATTGAAGCCTTTATTAAAATCTGAAAATGAAGATGACTTTCCTCGATGATCCTTCCCAAAGAGGAGACAGGGGAAACAAAATAGAGAATCTTCCGACTGGCTATAAAGTAACCATTGTCTTCGCACACGTTCGCCATTTGTGAGCTTTCTGTAAAACCACTTGCCATCGAAACGTCTATCTCCATCCGACACAGAAAACTTGAAGGTTGATACGTCAACTATTTGAGGGTCACGTTCAGCCAGCACAGTTCGAGTACTATCAGTAATCAATGGATAGCTAGGCCATTTTTTGGGATCATTGAAAACTATTTCACCTATTTCTGGTGAACAGCCTTCATCTAGTGGAGGTATATCATGACAACCAACTGCTGACCCTTCCTCATCTAAAGAACTATATGTGGAAGATTCGTACTCTTCGTAGTTGTTTTCTGAAACTAGTGGGGCTATATGATGGAAAGTTGATGGTTGTAGTTGGTTGTCATCATTTGTTTGTGGATGTGTTTCCGTATTATCATATTCAAAATCGGCGTTACTCTCGTCTTGATCTGTTGCAGTGTTACGTGTGTCCACCTCCTTGTTGGGTTTTAGCCAATTTTCGAAGTCTCCTAAAAGGAGAACTGCAGCTCTTTCCTTTTCTTTTCTTAGTTTTTTAAATGCACTTCCAGATAGTCTTTTAGGTCCCATTTCTTTGTTGTATGAAAGGAAATGTTTTAACCTGGAATGAAATATAAATGAAAATACAATGAACCTATACACATAATAATAATAACAATAACATATGAATAATTTATAATGGGCCACACAAAAGATAACTCTCTGGGCTCAAGTACCAACAATTGGCTCAAGTACTCTCCCCAGGTCAGGCCGAATCTAGACAAGACACTCAGACTTGTCATGTCGAAAATTGCCTTGATTTCTGCCACTGCCAAATTTCAGCTGCAGAGACACAGTGGAAGTTACCTAAAAGAAATCACGAAAGCTTTTATTTAGTGTGTTGGCGCTTACAAGGAAAGGCCGGTCCACACGTTACGATTTGTCTGCACAGGTATCTGCGCAAATGTGTGTGCATGCAAAAGATCGCCGCAAATCAGATATTAGATTGTAGAGCGTACCCAGGAGCCGATATAGACTCAGAACACAATTTAGTTATGATGAAGAGCAGGTTTAAGTTTAAGAGAACCGTCCGAAAGAACCAGTCGGGAATCAAATGGGATACCAAAGCTCTGAGGAATGATGATACGCGTTGAAGATCGCGAAGGCTGTGGATACTGGGATCGCGAATACCAGGGTTGGAAGTTCAAGTGAAGAAGAGTGGAAATCTCTAAAAACAGCAGTCACAGATGTTGGGGTGATAAACATAGGAACAAGGAAGGGAAATACGAAGAAGCCATGGGTAATAGAAGAAATACGTCATGTGATCGATGAAGGAAGGAAGTATAAAAATGTTCAGGGAAATTCAGGAATACAGAAATACAAGTCAATTACGAATGAAATAAATCTGAAATGCAGAGAAGCTAAGGCAAAATGGCTGCAGGAAAGATGTGAAGGAATTGAAAATTAAATGATCGTCGGTAAGACTGATTCAGCATACAGATAAGTGAAAACAACGTTCGGGAAAATTAAGCCGACAGTAAACTCAGCTGGTCTGTCAGACCACGGAGAAATCTTCACATTAATACAATATCTGAAAATTGGTTAAAAGAAGGCATCTTGTCGGCACATATAAAAGATAACAATAGAGTCGTCTGTTGGTAAATAAAAATCGATGTAATCTGTAAGGGTCTGAAAGAACAGCTACGTGCTTGACGTTTGTGCGTCCCGTTTCCAGGCGCGTGCACTGCCGGGCTAGAAGCAACGGCGGTAACATTAAGACTGCAGTGGGAATTCCACTGCTGAGCGCAAAGGAGAGGGCGGATGGATGGGAAAAATACATTGAAGGACTCTATTAGGTGGAAGACGTTTCTGATGGAGTGCTAGAAGAAGAGACGAGTGTTGACATGGAAGACAGAGGGATCCAGTATTAGAGGCAGAATTTAAGAGGGCTTTGGAGGACTTGAAATCAAATAAGGCTGACGGGATAGGTAATATTCCATCGGAATTTCTGAAGTCATTGGGAGAAGTAGCAACCAAATGACTGCTCAGCTAGGTGAGTAGAATCTATGAGACTGGCGACGTACCATGAGACTTTCGGAAAAATATCATACTCACAATTCCGAAGATAGCAAAGGCAGATAGATGTGAGAAATACCGGACAATCAGATTAACATCTCACGCATCGAAGATACTGACGAGAATAATATATATAAGAATGGAAAAGAAAATTGAGGATCTATTAGGTGACGATCAGTTTGGGTTTAAGGAAGGTAAAGGCACCAGAGAGGCAGTCACGACACAGTGACTGATAATGGATGCAAGACTGAAGAAAAATCATGACACTTCCATAGGATTTGTCGACCTAGAAAAAGCGTTCGACAATGTAAATGGTGCAAGATGTTCGAAATTCTGAAGAGAATAGGAGTAAGCTATAGAGAAACCTTATCCATCGACTCTTTGATTTGGTCTGAATGTCAGATATCAAGGTAAAAAAAAACAAAGCAGCAAAACAATGTAGAAGTATATCAGAAGTGACGGTGACAATAAATGCGTGACTTTTTAATATTTCTTTGAATTCAAACAAATTTTATTGTCAGGGAAACCACATTGGGCACACTATGTTGCTTTAGATTAGACAATACTAACGATGTAAGAGCTAGAGAATTTAGAGTTAGCCAATTTTTTTCAAAAAAGTTTCGCATAGAGAGATATAATGTGCATCGAGAAACATATCGCAGCCAGATATGACTGAAATTGAAGTGCTCAGAGCTTGTTTTACTAATGCAAATTGACTAGTGCGGTATCGCCAGTTTTTGTGAACCTTGAATGCACAATTCACGTAATCTGATAATAATGCCCGTTATTAATCTGGATGGTTCATTGTTACCTGTGTGAATGGACCAGCAACTTTGGTTCACGCCTGATAATACCAGCTTTACGTACAGAAAAAATTGTGAAGGGATCATTGATGTCTGGAGTCAAAAAAAAAAAAAAAAAACTGTAAGAGAGAGAGAAATAAATATATGGCATTTTTCACACGTCAGGCTTTATTTCCGATTTAAAGAAAGTTGTTGTTGTCGTTCTGTGTTCTGTATTCCATACAAACGCTTTGAGAAATGCATGAAAATTCGGCCGGATTTCATTAACCCGGAGAGTCTCAGTGGAATGCAGGAAGGGACACTTCATGTCTCATGTGGCAAAACAGCAGGTAGTACAGTGGAAAAAATTCAGAGATACTATCAATATCACGCTTCTACTTGGCACGTACATCAAAGTTGCTTCTTTAACACAGCTTGCTTTTATCAAAAACATTCATCTGAGATTATAATGAAATTAGCGTCACTTTGATATTTATCAAATGTGATGACATTTACGGTAAAACAACTGATTTCATCTTCGATACTTTTAAATCTTATGTGTAATTGTAACTGGTACTTCTGTTATAAAGAATATGACAAACAGCCAAATTCCCTTAGACAGCATACCGAATGTTACTGAAATAAACAATAAAGGTGCTGCAATTATCGAACATGAGTATGTTCATATTTATTAATTTTAGTAAAGGAAATGTAGTTGTGAGAAAGAAAAATTGTATGATTGGCATTGTAGATGAATGAGTTCATATTATTTTGAATAATCAAAAGTAAAACTCTGTTTTTTTATGTACTCATAAACAACAAGACTGATAATTTTAGTATCTTCCCTAGGGACGCTTTTGGCAACACCTATGTCGATTGAAACTTATAGTGACCTATGCATGATTTTCCACAGATTTTGATATGTATATATTGTTATAATGTAGTTTTACCTACTGCTACGAATTTCAAATAAAACAACTAACTGGAAAAAAAACAGTCCAGAAATTAAGCATATATACGTAAGAAGCGTCAAATCATAAATAGTGCGATGCTACTGCGATAAAAACGGGGAAAATGTTTAACTGTCTGATAAAACAAAATAAGAGTTTCATTCAAACATGAATGAATCGTAGCTGCTTATGAACCATGAGTATGAGCACCCGAAACATGTTGCTATTACAGAACACATGACTCACCTTCCTTGATGTACGACCGATCGCTTCCTATAGCTACACAGCCACAGATGAACTGGTAACTGTTGAGTTTTGCAGGGCCGTGTAACTTTGAATGCAGCTTTGGCGAGCCTTTGAGGGGGGCAGTCAGCCTCACGGTCGACAGGATTAGGGTCGGCACCGAGGTCCTTCTGCGAATAGGAGACAGACAACACGCAGGTGCGTGTCCGGCCTGGGCTACTTACGCTCACCAGCTAACACAAACACCTACCACTACGAAGGCGGGTAGCGATTTTGAAACCTAATGGAAAGCCGACCAGGGTGGGGAGGTAGGCTAGTCGTCACTGCCAATGAACTTTTAAGTGCTAAATTATTTCTCAGTATGATAACCAGGTATTACCGGAAGTGTACATGGTGCGTTCAGCATGGCTTGTTCTATGTCGCTCTCATTAGGCCTCGTGCTTCAAAATCCTCACCCCCAAACGTTTGGGAAAATCGTCTTTGCCCTGACCTGTCGAGAGTACAATTAAGCCAAAAGGGTCTATGTTCCTTCAAAACCTCAAATCTGCTAACACATTGTCGACTAAGCGGAGATAAAAGAATATGGTAAAAAGATTTTATATGGCAATTACCATAGCAAAATTAATGAGACCAGTAATATTAACAACGAATCTTGTTTATAGGTGTATGTGATAATTGTTATTAAATAGGTCTAATATGAATTTCTGGGTACTTTGTTAAGATAATATTTTGCAACCGTTGCCATAAGCTAATATAACAAGCAAATAATATTTACTTACCGTGAATATAGAGTATATGTTTACTTGCCCAATTAAACAAGAAATATAACTGGATCCGACCACAATCGCACTTTATACATTTGCATGGAGATGAAGATGTCAAAACTGGTTTGCAAGGTTATGTGCTCTGATAAAAAAGTTCATGGAGTAAGGAGGTTAAGCTTGGGTGATATACACTCCTGGAAATTGAAATAAGAACACCGTGAATTCATTGTCCCAGGAAGGGGAAACTTTATTGACACATTCCTGGGGTCAGATACATCACATGATCACACTGACAGAACCACAGGCACATAGACACAGGCAACAGACCATGCACAATGTCGGCACTAGTACAGTGTATATCCACCTTTCGCAGCAATGCAGGCTGCTATTCTCCCATGGAGACGATCGTAGAGATGCTGGATGTAGTCCTGTGGAACGGCTTGCCATGCCATTTCCACCTGGCGCCTCAGTTGGACCAGCGTTCGTGCTGGACGTGCAGACCGCGTGAGATGACGCTTTATCCAGTCCCAAACATGCTCAATGGGGGACAGATCCGGAGATCTTGCTGGCCAGGGTAGTTGACTTACACCTTCTAGAGCACGTTGGGTGGCACGGGATACATGCGGACGTGCATTGTCCTGTTGGAACAGCAAGTTCCCTTGCCGGTCTAGGAACGGTAGAACGATGGGTTCGATGACGGTTTGGATGTACCGTGCACTATTCAGTGTCCCCTCGACGATCACCAGTGGTGTACGGCCATTGTAGGAGATCGCTCCCCACACCATGATGCCGGGTGTTGGCCCTGTGTGCCTCGGTCGTATGCAGTCCTGATTGTGGCGCTCACCTGCACGGCGCCAAACACGCATACGACCATCATTGGCACCAAGGCAGAAGCGACTCTCATCGCTGAAGACGACACGTCTCCATTCGTCCCTCCATTCACGCCTGTCGCGACACCACTGGAGGCGGGCTGCACGATGTTGGGGCGTGAGCGGAAGACGGCCTAACGGTGTGCGGGACCGTAGCCCAGCTTCATGGAGACGGTTGCGAATGGTCCTCGCCGATACCCCAGGAGCAACAGTGTCCCTAATTTGCTGGGAAGTGGCGGTGCGGTCCCCTACGGCACTGCGTAGGATCCTACGGTCTTGGCGTGCATCCGTGCGTCGCTGCGGTCCGGTCCCAGGTCGACGGGCACGTGCACCTTCCGCCGACCACTGGCGACAACATCGATGTACTGTGGAGACCTCACGCCCCACGTGTTGAGCAATTCGGCGGTACGTCCACCCGGCCTCCCGCATGCCCACTATATGCCCTCGCTCAAAGTCCGTCAGCTGCACATACGGTTCACGTCCACGCTGTCGCGGCATGCTACCAGTGTTAAAGACTGCGATGGAGCTCCGTATGTCACGGCAAACTGGCTGACACTGACGGCGGCGGTGCACAAATGCTGCGCAGCTAGCGCCATTCGACGGCCAACACCGCGGTTCCTGGTGTGTCCGCTGTGCCGTGCGTGTGATCAACGCTTGTACAGCCCTCTCGCAGTGTCCGGAGCAAGTATGGTGGGTCTGACACACCGGTGTCAATGTGTTCTTTTTTCCATTTCCAGGAGTGTATATTAGCTGAGCACTGCCAAAAAAGTAGTTGTAGTAGTAGTAGTAGTAGTATTTTTCAAAAGTTTACCTAAAAAGATAATACCTGCCGCGGCGCACATTCTGTTTCGAGCAGACGGCACATCTACGCCATAGTCTGCGTTTCTTGGACTGGTTACTTGGAGTGACATGAGGAAAGTGCCTCCCAGTAAAGCGAATAGTTTTCTCGTCATCAGAGCGTCTTCCTGTACTCTCTTTTCTCCGCTCTGTAGCAATTTTTTCCACAATTTCTCGTACCAGACTGGCTGCGGCGCAGCGCCATTTTTTATTTTTTATTTTTTTCTTTTTTTTTGAGAGCTGCGCGGCGCTCCAACACGTCATCGTCGGCGGCCTTTGGAATTTGCGCCCACCTTGTTCTTGCGCCCCTGGCGGGAAACACTCCTGCCAACCCCTATGTACACCCCTGGAGTAAGGGTGTCACGGAATGGCAAAGGGCACAAGCAGAGGATGAGGAGTGCCAGGGCCTTAGAACTCAACCACATTTCATTGTGGAGGGAAATTTGTTGTGTAGAGTTACCAGGTGCGGACCACAGGTAGTGGTACCAAAGAGTTTGATAGAGGAAGTCTTAAAGCAAGCCCATGATTATGTGCTTTCGGGGCCTGGTGGTCGTCGAGTAACAGAAAGATGAGTTGCAGAACGATTTTGGTGGCGCACTCGGAGAAGGGATGTGGAACAATACGTAGCCACCCTTTCCCCCCCTCCAAGCGGCAGTGGCGGCGGCTGAAAGACGACAGCGGCTGAGGCGGCGTGCGATGACGCGCGGCCCCAAGCTACGGCACGAGGCGCGGCTACCTGCGGCAAGGTCACGGACGGTCAGAGCGGTAAACTCTTTCCACTACAAAGGAGACCCCCGCTGTTATCGCAACGAGACAGCTTGTCGGACGGAGATCGCAATGTTGCTCCCCATGGACACAGGAGGCGGCGACTTTGGCAGAGATTATTAGCGCTACTGGACCTATTAGTTGGTGATAGTGAACACTGTCGCTTTTGCAAAAGTCAAGGGATAAAGGACAAACTACTAAGGGCTGCTAGCCTCATTAGTAACCCTTGTTAGATGCAAGAACACTGAGCATAGGGAGAACACGCTGTAGAATTTTCAAGGCAAAGACAGCGGACTTCGAATTTAGAAAGAGGGGATAATTAAATAAACCGATATTTGAGTAAAGTGGGTGTGTAGTCGTGATGAACTTACGTTTTGGTAATCCATGACGGTGAAGGCTAGGCACAGACAGCTGTGCCAGACAAAAACAAACTGTTCATCACAGAACTTAGGCCCCTGAGCCATGGTAAATTCCTATATAAAGAATTCGGAAGTAGCCAGGAAAAATGGTTCAAATGGCTCTGAGCACTATGGGACTTAACATCTGAGGTCATCAGTCCCTATAACTTAGAACTACTTAAACCTAAATAACCTAAGGACATCACACTCATCCATGCCCGAGGCAGGATTCGAACCTGCAACTGTAGCGGTCGCGGATCCTGACTGACGCGCCTAGAACCGCTCGGCCACACCAGCCGGCTAGACAGAGCACAGTAAAATAGGTCAACAACTTAAAGACACGTATGTGCAGTGCAGTTGTTCAACTTACGGTTTTATTTGGATCACAGGAACTGATGCACCATTAGTCCAGCCCATTCCACTCGTTGAGTTGCTCTAAGGCTAATACAAAAGGGGAACTGGTTTATGACACTGTGTTGACTGCAAATGGACAACTAGTTTGCCACCATAATTTTGCAGAAGGTAATTGTCTACGGAACAATAAATTTAAGAAGACAGCATGAGCTAGACAGTTGGCAGAATGCAATAGGCTACCTCCAAGTTCCTTTGGAAGAAAGCCCTCCCCGACAATTACCCTAGATGCTGTGTGTGTGACTTCACAGTGCCGTGTGATTACTCAAACGTAGGGCGTGCCAAACAGTAACCGAACTAGGGTGAGAGCTGGTCCTTTGAGAATGTGCATGGGTATTTTCGTCAAGATATTCTTATATTAATATCGTGTGTTTTCTTATTAATGACTTAATTAAATATGTCGAAGATATGAAATGTTGTTTGTCTTAGGTTAGTCGTTTTATTTATTTCCTTTTTTGATGAAACGTGCAACAGGACAGTACCTTGTTTACTGAGTGACAATTTTGAGCAAAGAGGAAAGAGGGAATGTACTGCTTTAGTATAAATGAAGTTATCTCTAATTTTAGGACCGTGGTAGACAGTATGTTGTTTTCTGTCACTGATCAGCTTGAAAATGGGGCAATGAGATCAAAAAAAGTTTGCTATCTCAAGGCAAAACATTGTCTAATAACTCAATCAGAAAGCAGGTCGACGGTGTTTCCCTCATTCCTGTCTGACCAGAACTAAATTTGTGTATTGACAAGGAGGCCATAAGCCTGAAAATAGTGGATGTAATGTAGTCAAGTGTTATCTGATCATAACGTGAGTTAACTAGATAAGGATAGATCATTACATTGGTTTCATGACACATACATAACTTGATTGCTAGTTGGTAAAGAACAAATTAGACAAAATTTAATGTGTCAAAATACGAAGTTTCTTTCTGATGAAATTTGTTACCTACCTAATGTGCTACTGTATAATTTTGTACTAGTTTAATTTGAGATTGGAGTTAATCATAGATTACTTATTGAGAGCCCCATTCTGAGTAAATAGTGTCAAGTAGTATTTGTTCCAAATATGTATTTTCTTTTTCAGAGTTTCTGATTATTGACTGGAGAATATTCATAACTGTAAATGTTTATGGAGCCATTGAAGGCTTGGTGTTTAGTATTATTAATTACATTGAATGTTTACTTATTTTCCGATGTTTTGCACAATTGATGAATAGGTAGTGGACATAGCAGAAAATATTTTGAAACCATTGTAGACTGAGTGTTTTATATTATTGATTGTGTTGAATGCTTACTACTTTTTCAATGCTTTGCATTGAACACATTCTGTTTTGTTGAGATACACTAACAGTCGCCCTCGTTATCAGTATTTGATTATTATGTCTTAGGATAGTATAGTGTGCTTACTTAATGAGTACCAACCTGTATTGGACATAAATGTGGTTAATTGCTTAAGATGATTGCATTTATAGAATTTTAGTAATGTTACGAATGTTTACATAATGTGTACCAACCTTTATTGGATATAAGCGTTATTAATTGATTAAGGTGATTTCATTTACAGAATTTTTGTAATATTATGAATGTGTTTACATAATGAGTACCAACTTGTATTGGATCTAACTGTGACTAATAATGGTGGTTTCATTTACAGAATTTTTGTAATGTTACGAATATTTGTGGCAATGGCCTCTGTGTCAGTGGTCTTGGCAAGTTAACTATTTCAAATGATGTATCTTGAACCTTGCCAAACATAACAAAAAATTAATAACGGATTGGTATAGCATGGAGATTCGGGTCTCCTCCTCGTGGCACTAACCGAAAAATGTCCTGGACTGTCGTTCCATCGGAAAGACAGCCCTGAGTCCATTTTCTTCGAAGATATCCGAGAGTGATGAAACGGAACTTATTGTCCCGTTCCATGTATTTTCCAGTAAATTGCGGTGCAGGAGAACTATAGCCAGAGTGTTTTGACTCTGTAGAATCGAAATCCGTGTATCACAAACCGAAGAGAATGGACCACGTGGTGTTTATTTATTTATTTATTCATTTCATTTCATGTGTGCCAAGTTTCCTTGTATTCTTTCCCGTATGCGACCTTTGACTGTATGAATGAGATAGTATGTGATGTAGCAGAAAGCTCTGGTCAGAGGTCGTAGCATTGCATGTGCAGAGTCGTTCTGTGGTAGGGTAGTACCAGTCCCCTAAACGTGAACAAGTTTAGTAAAGATGGTGGCAAGTCAGGTGTGAGAGATCGCAAAGACCGCACTGCAGTTCCTTCTCTAAATCCTCGCACAAACGAAAAAATGGCTGACATCGAAATAAGAGTCCAAGGAATAGAAAAGCAACTGGAATCACTCAATAGAGGAAAGTCCACTGGACCTGACGGGATACCAATTCTATTCTACACAGAGAACGCGAAAGAACTTGCCCCCCTTCTAACAACCGTGTACCGCAAGTCTCTAGAGGAACGGAGGGTTCCAAATGACTGGAAAAGAGCACAGGTAGTCCCAGTCTTCAAGAAGGGTCGTCGAGCAGATGCGCAAATCTATAGACCTATATCTCTGACGTCGATCTGTTGTAGAATTTTAGAACATGTTTTTTGCTCGAGTATCATGTCGTTTTGGAAACCGAGAATCTACTATGTAGGAATCAACATGGATTCCGGAAACAGCGATCGTGTGAGACCCAACTCGCTTTATTTGTTCATGAGACCCAGAAAATATTAGGTACAGGCTCCCAGGTAGATGGTATTTTTCTTGACTTCGGAAGGCGTTCGATACAGTTCCGCACTGTTGCCTGATAAACAAAGTAAGAGCCTACGGAATATCAGACCAGCTGTGTGGCTGGATTGAAGAGTTTTTAGCAAACAGAACACAGCATGTTGTTATCAATGGAGAGACGTCTACAGACGTTAAAGTAACCTCTGGCGTGCCACAGGGGAGTGTTATGGGACCATTGCTTTTCACAATATATATAAATGACCAAGTAGATAGTGTCGGAAGTTCCATGCGGCTTTTCGCGGATGATGCTGTAGTATACAGAGAAGTTGCAGCATTAGAAAATTGTAGCGAAATGCAGGAAGATCTGCAGCGGATAGGCACTTGGTGCAGGGAGTGGCAACTGTCCCTTAACATAGACAAATGTAATGTATTGCGAATACATAGAAAGAAGGATCCTTTATTGTATGATTATATGATAGCGGAACAAACACTGGTAGCAGTTACTTCTGTAAAATATCTGGGAGTATGCATGCGGAACGATTTGAAGTGGAATGATCATATAAAATTAATTGTTGGTAAGGCGGGTACCAGGTTGAGATTCATTGGGAGAGTGCTTAGAAAATGTAGTCCATCAACAAAGGAGGGGGTTTACAAAACACTCGTTCGACCTATACTTGAGTATTGCTCATCAGTGTGGGATCCGTACCAGATCGGTTTGACGGAGGAGATAGAGAAGATCCAAAGAAGAGCGGCGCGTTTCGTCACAGGGTTATTTGGTAACCGTGATAGCGTTACGGAGATGTTTAATAAACTCAAGTGTCAGACTCTGCAAGAGAGGCGCTCTGCATCGCGGTGTAGATTGCTCGCCAGGTTTCGAGAGGGTGCGTTTCTGGATGAGGTATCGAATATATTGCATCCCCCTACTTATACCTCCCGAGGAGATCACGAATGTAAAATTAGAGAGATTAGAGCGCGCACGGAGGCTTTCCTTCAGTCGTTCTTCCCGCGAACCATACGCGACTGGAACAGGAAAGGGAGGTAATGACAGTGGCACGTAAAGTGCCCTCCGCCACACACCGTTGGGTGGCTTGCGGAGTATAAATGTAGATGTAGATGTAGATTGGTTCTGTTAGGATGGCGAACCATCCCCTCCACCACCTTTTGAACGAAGAACGGTTAGGTGAGGTGTCCGGTCGAGCACTTGTTCCTGGGTCGCGGTGCTGGACAGACATGGAGACGCAGCTCTCGTTTTGGTAATGTTAACAAAGGTATTAGATTGTTTGAAATCTGCTCAGTAATGAAGTCCAGATGTTGAAATCAGGTGCGAGATTACCATTAAACCCCATAAGGGTATTTATTTTCATAATTTATTTGAATTTCAGTAGAACTTTGAGTTTGTGCCTTGGTCAGGCCACGCACCATGGGCCTTAAGCTCACGGTCATATTATTGCTCTGTGCTGAACGGAAATTCACTCATTCAATCTATTTTAATCTGCTCTTTCATTTACAGTAATATTTTGGGGGAATTTTATTTATTTTTCACATGTTTTCTTTGTGAACTAGCTTTCGCGCCACGTGGTCGGTTGGAGCAACCGCCACATTGATAAATTGTAGTTTCGGTCTGAAAATGTATTGTACGCGATGAATAATCATATGAAAGTGAGCGAATGTAAAACAGGGAAGGAATAATCTTGTGTGTCCGTAATTTTCTAGATGTCTGTTGGCTATCGAAACTTGGCCACGTGTGTTGAATAGCATTGAAGTGAAGATGTTTCTTGTGATCCACCATAACTATTTGATTTGTTAGCGATGTTGTGCGTTAAGTAAAATACATGGTTTAAACTCGTGCCACTAGGAAAAGTATGCTCATTGATTTGATAAAGACTTGCGAAATACTCTTCCACCCTGACCTAGTTTTGCTTGTAGTGTCTTTGCTGAACTTGTTCTGAGTCACCTACAGCAATCGAATCTAATAAGCATGAGCTTAGGTATAACTGTGTGTCTGTATGAAATTACATTGAAGCCAGGTCTGCGCTCCCGTCTCATTCCATAATTACGTGGCGAAACTGAACCATCTTAACTAGAGAGACCAGTTGTGCTGATGTATATTAAAAGAGGAACACGACTAGTTGTTGAAATACCATCGGTACTGAATAACTATCATATAATCTGTACCCTCGACTGATTATTTGCTCCCTCCATCATAAGGAATAGGTGAAAGTCATTACCACAGTCGAATTCTGGGTCATGAAAGCAAATAAAAGCTATATACTGCCTATTAAGCCCTGTATAGATGCCTTCTGTAGTGGTTCAAAAAAATATTTTGTTATCCGTTGCGTTCAAATTTTTTCCGCTAGAAATTACTAATACGCGGCAATAACTCGCAGGGTCCCGTAATTTTGTGGACCACACGAATTTAAGAAACCATTTACTACAGACGGTAGCTTGCAGGAGCGGTAGGACATGGCAAAGTGACGGCAATCTCCCGACTTAGGTGGAGTTTTACCACCACCAGTACTGGAAGGTTACGTTGCACATGGAACGAACTTGATGTCCGAATTACTGCCACAGTTGTATCGTCTATTGAGAATTAAAAAATTACGGACCAGTCCATTTCATCCGCGGGTGAATGGGAGAACGGAGCGAGTACATGGGACAATTTCGAAAATGTTAAGTTATTATGTGAATGGAAACTGGGACGTTTATCTTCCATACGTGGTATCGAGTTATAACACTAAAATACATTCGTGGATCGGGATGTCACCGTTCGAGGTTGTCTATGGAAGAAAGATGCCATCGACATTTGAAGTTCTATGTCTGAAATCGGGAGCTAAAGGGGATGCAGTGAGGGAATTTGCACAGACAATACGGGAAGTATGGAAGAGCGTACAGAAGGCCAACACGAAAGCGTCAGAGAGGCAGAAACAACCGAATAGGCGGTTGGGACCTTTACCACAGTACAAGGTAGGTCAATGGGTATTAATCACGAATCCATATACACCTAAGATACACCTAAGGGAAAGACGAAAAAACTCTTGACGAAGTACCATGGACCATACCAGGTCGTGGAGATGAATTCGCCTGTGAATGTTAAAGTACAGCTGCCAACAAAAACATCCATTATCTACGTGAGTAGAGTAAAGGCTTTTAAAGGAATGGTGGACGGATTACCTCAATTACAAGCAAGTGACCCGATTTCAGAGGCTAGGCAAAGCAAGTGGAGGAAGAAGGTCTCGGCGGAAGAACAACAGCGGACGCATTCAAAACAGAATTATTGTGTCACGGATGTTCAGTATGCTATGCATGGTTACAAAGGAAAGTGCACATAAAGTAAGAACGTCCCTAGCTGTGTAACAGTACGTTTAAAGAACGGCTTGCTCAAGTACCAGTCAACTATGAAGAAAAGATGCGGTGTTTGTTGTTGTTGTTGTTGTTTCTGGTGACACCATTGAGACACAAAAAGAACAGCTGTTGCGAAGTGAGTATTATAAATATCTCTTTGATAACAACTGGCTGACAAATGTTGTTATACGCTGAAGCGCCAAGGAAACTGGTATAAGCATATGTATTCAAATACACAGATTTATAAACAGGCAGAATATGGCGCTGCGGTCGGCAATGTCTATACAAGGTGTTACAAAAAAGGTACGGCCAAACTTTCAAGAAACATTCCTCATACACAAATAAAGAAAAGATGTTATGTGGACATGTGTCCGGAAACGCTTAATTTCCATGTTAGAGCTCATTTTAGTTTCGTCAGTATGTACTGTACTTCCTCGATTCACCGCCAGTTGGCCCAATTGAAGGAAGGTAATGTTGACTTCGGTGCTTGTGTTGACATGCGACTCATTGCTCTACAGTACTAGCATCAAGCACATCAGTACGTAGCATCAACGGGTTAATGTTCATCACGAACGTGGTTTTGCAGTCAGTGCAATGTTTACAAATGCGGAGTTGGCAGATGCCCATTTGATGTTTGGATTAGCACGGGGCAATAGCCGTGGCGCGGTACGTTTGTATCGAGACAGATTTTCAGAACGAAGGTGTCCCGACAGGAAGACCTTCGAAGCAATTGATCGGCGTCTTAGGGAGCACGGAACATTCCAGCCTATGACTCGCGACTGGCGAAGTCCTAGAACGACGAGGACACCTGCAATGGACGAGGCAATTCTTCGTGCTGTTGACGATAACCCTAATGTCAGCGTCAGAGAAGTTGCTGCTGTACAAGGTAACGTTGACCACGTCACTGTATGGAGAGTGCTACGGGAAAACCAGTTGTTTCCGTACCATGTACAGCATGTGCAGGCACTATCAGCAGCTGATTGGCCTCCACGGGTACACTTCTGCGAATGGTTCATCCAACAGTGTGTCAATCTTCATTTCAGTGCAAATGTTCTCTTTACGGATGAGTCTTCATTCCAACGTGATCAAATTGTAAATTTTCACAATCAACATGTGTGGGCTGACGAGAATCCGCACGCAATTGTGCAATCACGTCATCAACACAGATTTTCTGTGAACGTTTGGGCAGGCATTGTTGGTGATGTCTTGATTGGGCCCCATGTTCTTCCACCTACGCCCAACGGAGCACGTTATCACGATTTCGTACGTGATACTCTACCTGTGCTGCTAGAACATGTGCCTTGACAAGTACGACACAACATGTGGTTCATGCACGATGGAGCTCCTGCAAATTTCAGTCGAAGTGTTCGTACGCTTCTCAACAACAGATTCGGTGACCGATGGATTGGTAGAGGCGGACCAATTCCATGGTCTCCACGCTGTCCTGACCTCAACCCTCTTGACTTTCATTTAAGGGGGCATTTGAAAGCTCTTGCCTACGCAACCCTGGTACCGAATGTAGAGACTCTTCGTGCTCGTATTGTGGACGACTGTGATACAATACGCCATTCTCCAGGGCTACATCAGCGCATCAGTGATTCCATGCGACGGAGGGTGGATGCATGTATCCCTTCAAACGGAGGACATTTTGAACATTTCCTGTAACAAAGTGTTTGAATTCACGCTGGTACGGTCTGTTGCTGTGTGTTTCCATTCCATGATTAATGTGGTTTGAAGAGCAGTAATAGAATGAGCTCTAACATGGAAACTAAGCGTTTCCGGACACATGTCCACCTAACATATTTTCTTTCTTTGTGTGTGAGGAATGTTTCCTGAAAGTTTGGCCGTACCTTTTTATAACACCCTGTATAAGCCAACAAGTATGTGGCGCAGTTGACGCCATGAACTCTGCCTCGGCTTCGCTATCTGCCTTCCGACCACCATGCGCATCCTGTACGACCTCATCCCCTTCTCCCACCTTCTTGTCCTCGGAAACATACGCACCCTGTACATCGTCTCGATGCCTCCACCCCCTGATATTTCGCTTCCTCACCACCCCAGCCCGTTGCCACGCCTTTACCGTTTTGTCCCGCCCTCTCTCCATCTCCAAAGTCTCCACCTCCTTTCCCAACGCAACTTCCAGTACCTACCCCTGCCGGATGATGATCCCCGCCCTGACATCTACCCCTCCTACCAACTCTAACCCCACCTTGACCCTCCTCCTCCTTTGGGGTCACTTTCCCCACTTCTTCCCTTGCCCTGAGTGGTTTCCGTACCTCCTACCACCCCCTCCCCCGCCTACTCGCCGCCACCGGCCATTAACGTGCCATCTTCTGAGGAATCATTTGCTCTATGATTTCACCCGGAACAAGTCCCGCCCACTCACCCCCTCCGGAACAAGTCCCGCCCATTCACCCTAGGTTTTACCGGTATTTGTTTGTAGCCTGGTTTACAGCGTTCAGCTGCACGTTGCGGTTGAGCATTGTCTTTTTTACTCGTTTAATACATTGCAGTACCATTTGTGCGTGACCTATTTGCGTGTGAAAAGCGTTTTGTCGTGCGTTATAGAACAACTGTTTCCGCGTTTCGTCTTGTAATAGTGGTTTATAATGAGTTCTTTTAAATGTGAAGTTTTTAGGAAATGAGTACAGTTACCGCAAGACTCTGAAGAGGCATATTTCCACAGCCCACCCACGGAAGCTGAGAGAAATGATGTCTCCTGTTACAAATAACGAACGATCGTGTACATACAAGGATCTTACTTGTAAAGGTAGTTTAAAACGCCACCAACAAAATATTCATGGCGAACCGCAACATAAAGGCTTAAAGTGTACGATGTGTGCATTTGAAACCGATTCTAAAAAGTGCTCATTTCCATTCTGCACATGCATTATGCGTGAAACCAGAAGCCCTGGAATTCTCCAGTGAAGAAGAATTTTTAAAATGGGAAGAATAAATGGAATGTGCTACACATTCCAAATTCATTAAAAGCTGTGGCACTAAATTTTATGATGATGGCCCCACATGGTATTATGTTTGCCATCGCTAAGGTCAGTTTATCTCCGAAGGTGATGGGAGACGACATGTAAATTGACAGGGAGTAACAAAATCAATGAAAAGTGCCCTGCAGAGATTAAAGTCCAATACAAGGAAGGAAAATGCCATGTTACTTTTGTGTCCACTCATGTTGGTCACGATCTGGACCTAAGTCATCTGAACCTGACAGAAAAAGAACAGATGAAGATAGCTGAAGACATTGTTGCAGGAATCTCGTTTCCTAGTGTCCTCCAAAAAATTCAAGAAACAGTGCAGAATTCAAATTTGGAGAGAGTGCATCTTACAATGAGGCAAGATTTTCATAATATTGCAGCTAGGTAAAAACTGTCTTCAAAGTCAGCCAGACATCCAAATTATGCGATCAGTGTTGAAGCTTGGGTGCAAGAAGTGCAGCAAAGTGACGATCCATGTGTATTGTTCTAGAAGCCTCAAGAAACAATTAATGCCTGCACCCTGAACTGAGAAGTGAAAACTTTGTGTTAATTATAATGAACAACGCACAAGGCGTAATATTAGCTAAATATGGAAGTGATTGAATTTGTGTCGATGGAACTCATGGCCTAAATGGCTATGATTTTGAAGTTACTACGTTAGTTGTACTGGATGACATGAAGCAAGGATTTCCCTGTGCTTTCCTCATATCTAACAGGAATGACTCTGATGTTTTGAGTATATTTTTCAATTGTGTTAAGTCTCAGGTTGGACAGATTTCACCAAAAGTATTAATGAAAGTTGTGGCAGAATCGTTTAGTATCGCTTGGAACAAAACAATGGGACCTCGTGAAACGAGACTTTTCTGTACCTGACATGTCGATAGAGCCTGGAGAGTCAATATTAAGAGCACAATTCGAAATTTGGACAAGAGAAACGAGGTCTATAAACTTGTTAAGTCGTTAATGTAGGTAAAAGACGTTGCTGTGTTTCAGGAATCATTGATAAAAGCACTGCAGAAACTCAACAGCGATTCACAGACTTCAGAATTTGGTCACTATTTGAAGACGTATGAAAAGAAAAAAGTGAAGTGTTGGCATATTGTCATCGGATGCGAGGCGGACTCAACACAAAGATGCGCCTGGAGAGTATGCATAAGACATTGAAATATACACCTGGCAATGCAAAGCAGGTGAAACGTTTGGATAAAGGTATATCCGCTTTGATGTCGCTTGTAACAGCAAATCTGTTTGACAGGCTCGTTGTCAACGTGAAAGGAAAGCTAACAAGTAAAACGAAAAGCATTCGCCGTACCGGTAAGCACAAATCCAGTATTTTGATGAATAAGGTCTCAATTAGGAAGGTAGGCGGAGGTTGGGAAGTACCATTGACAAAATCACATGAAGTTTACCTTGTAGGCGAAAACAGTATCCACTGTAATTGTAAATTAATATGCACTGACTGTAAAGTGTGCATTCATAGCTATTCGCGCACGTACTTTGATTGTAGCATTAAGTTAAATATTTGCAAGCATATACATAATGTTTGCCAAGTAGAGAGTACAGAAGAAAATCCGTTTGAAATTTCTGAATTACGAGATGTACTAGCAGCTACAGATGTTGGAAACATGTCTTTCATTAATTAGAGATAAGTGATTCTGAAGCAAGTTAGTGGAAATGCTAATGCATGCACCCCAGAAGCATTGGCAGAAGAGAAGAGAAAAATTGTTTCTATTGTTTCTGGTATGTCAGCTACTGAAGTTCAGCTGGCCAACAAAATGATGACTTCATTGAAGGCTATGTAAGTGCTTTTTGCACCAGTAGTGGTATCTCTTACACTAGCCCACAAAGAATTCACAAGAGAAAACTTGTGCCCCAGAGGAGACTGTTTTCAACAAAGAAGAAAAAATGGCTCTGAGCACTATGGGACTTAACTTCTGAGGTCATCAGTCCCCTAGACCTTAGAACTACTTAAACCTAACTAACCTAAGGACATTCAACACATCCATGCCCGAGGCAGGATTCGAACCTGCGACCGCAGGGGTGCGCGGTTCCAGACTACAGCGCCTAGAACCGCTAGGACACTCCGATCGGCAAAGAAGAAAAGTTCCTCACACCACATTCCCATGGCAGTTCCTGATACAGAAGAAACTCACAAGATACTGAGAACAATTCCGGATGAAGGTTTGTATTATTAATTTGCAGCTACTTGCTGTTAATATTTTAAATGTTCATCTGTTGTGATTAGCTCTACATTGGGATGTAGTATGAAGATTCTGACGTGAAAATCAGTTCATTTTTTATCATTACATAACATGCTTCATACAAACAAAGATAGTGACGTAAGTTCCCTGTCAATTCCATCACATTATACAAACTGATAACCATAATCTAGGTTACAATACATATGTAGTTAATTCTTCCAGTGGACAATATTTGAGATGGTTATCACTAAAGACAATAATCTACTATGGTAGCGCACATGGTGTTACTTCTTTAGACAGATAGGCCTACTGTTTGACATGATTATCATTGGTACATTTTCTACAGTTTGGTATAGTACCAATAACAAACAGATATCTTCTCATGTCTGCTTCAGTATTATTATTATTATTATTTTGTCATACTTGAAAGGTCTCTGTTGGATTCCTTTCATGTTAATTTCTTGAATCAGTTGTCATTTACGGCATAAATTCAACGTCTAAATTTACTGTGGTGTTTCTGACTATCTGGGAGGAGACTGAGCAGTGAAACGTGTTACTTTTAGACATAAACAAGAACGATCTGTCACACTACTACACTTTAAAACACAGTTTATATGTAATTCATGTCACACAGTCTCATATGGAACCTACATCTGCTTTCTTTTATATACTGTATATGATAAGACACTGTCATCCCCTATCCTTCTGTGTGAGAGGATGAATGAGAAAATGTATTTCTAGTTGCATGCTTGATGGTAGCAGACAAGCCTGTCTGCTAGAGAACAGTAGGACCTACGTCAGAACAGGTAGCTATGCTTTCTAAAAGCAGAGATGTTTCTATTCTTAGTATGGTCCTGTCCATCCCTTGTCATGTTGGCATAGGAAGCTGCCTCTCTGGTCACTTGGTTTGTATCTGTTAAGCACACTCTGTAGGGGCCCAGGTCAGTCGCTCCGTGGCGAGCGTCTGAAGTGATAGGATCTCCGCCTAAGCGCGTTTCCGTACGACAATGGATTTCTTAAGTTCAGCTTAACTGAAAATTATTTCAGGTTTCAAAAATGGTTCAAATGGCTCTGAGCACTATGGGACTTAACATCTGTGGTCATCAGTCCCCTAGAACTTAGAACTACGTAAACCTAACTAACCTAAGGACATCACACACATCCATGCCCGAGGCAGGATTCGAACCTGCGACCGTAGCGGTCACGCGGTTCCAGACTGAAGCGCCTTTAACCGCACGGCCACACCGGCCGTCTATTTCAGGTTTCGCTCTAAAATATCTAATGTTACTGTGGTGTCACCACCAGACACCACACTTGCTTGGTGGTAGCCTTTAAATCGGCCGCGGTCCGGTAGTATACCTTGGACCTGCGTGTCGCCACTATCAGTGATTGCAGACCGAGCGCTGCCACACGGCATGTCTAGAGAGACTTCCTAGCACTCGCCCCAGTTATACAATCGACTTTGCTAGCGATTGTTCACTGACAAAATACGCTCTCATTTTTCGAGACCTAGCAAGGCGCCATATTCAGTTACTATTGATATTGTGAATCATGTACTGTCAAGAGCGACGTTCATCACTAATGGATTAAAGTTAAGTATTCCACCAGATACATCCGTTTCTCTCAATTATAGTCTCCTTGTCATGTTCCAGACCTCACGCCAGCCTGCGTGAGCTGAAACGCGTACATTTCGGCCTTCTCTAGTAACACAGTGTTGGCTCTCCTGCCAACCACAACATTGGCGACAAGGCAAAACCGCGTTATTATCGATATTGCCCTGATTTACTTGTGTAATGGCTTTCGCCACAATCTCCAGATGTAATGTCCGAATTTTATCGCTTACAGAATCAGCAGACACAGTCATTACTGGATGCCCTTGGACAGCTCGTCCAGGGTCAACGTGCAATGCAAAACGATGGGGCAGCCGCCGCTCCACCACTAACACAGCCACAACATGCAGTTGCACCAACTTTTCGACCTTTCGATGCTGCACTGGAAAGGTGGACAGAGTGGTCACACCAATTTGGATTCCATCTCGCCGCCTACAGAATTCAAGGTAACGAGTGGCAGCCTTTTTTGTTGTCTTTGGTAGGCGTACATACACACCGTGTGATAGTCAAATTGTTTCCCTGATGCAACGTAGCAACTCTGTTCTACGAAGAAATTTTGTCTGCATTAGGTACATATTTCAAAGAATTAGTCAATGTAGTTGCAAAACGGTATACCTTCTTTCGTACAAAACGTACGGCAGGTCAGACTAATCGGGAGTGGGTTGCAACCTTGCAAGGCCTTACTAGGGATTGTGCTTTTTAGTTTCAGTGTGGACTCCCTTATTCAGATACATTGGTACGTGATGCAACTGCAAAGAACATTTCAGATGTTCGTATAAGGGAACAGATTTTGAAACTAGTCAATCCCTCCCTTCTACAAGTGATGGACATATTGGATCGGCAGGACACACTTGACATTGCTCAGGAATCATTTGAAACTTCACCAGCCGTGTGTCAGGTTAACCGACCCACCGAGCGAGCTGCACGGAGCAGTAAACAGCCCTCGCGCCCGGCCGCGCCGCTGTCGCCAGGCTCTCAGCCACGTGTGTTGCGCCGGCAAGCAAATGCAGTGCTCAAATCCTGCCCGCGCTGCGCTACTAGACATTCGCATGAGAATTGCCCGTCATGCCAAGCTATTTGCTTTTATTGTAATAAAAAAGGAGATGTTCAGTGTGTTTGCCAGAAAAAGCTCAGATCGGAAGCTCAAAACCATTCCAGGCGCCGGAATCGGAATCGAACCAAGGATACTCAGGCTCGTGAAACTTCGCCCATGGAAATTCATGTAGTTCATTCCACTCCGCCCAGTGCCACTCTCTCTAACAGTGACTGTGTTCATCCCACAAATAGTGTGTGTCGACATCGCCAGAACTCCCGTCAAGTCGCAAGTGATTCTGTACCAGTGTCAATTCACGTTGCACGAGACAGTCGCTCTGGTCATCAGCAGGACAATAAACTTTTTGTGGACTTGGACATAAACGGCAAAGCGATACCATTCCAGCTCGATACCGGGGCTGCAGTTTCACTGATCAATCAAGACACTTAAAAACTGCTGGGCACACCTCCGTTGCGTGCCACAAATGTTAAGTTAACTAGCTATTCAGGTCAAAAGATCCCTATGTTGGACAGTGCAGCCTTCTTGCAACATACAATGGACAAACAAAACTTGTGTCATTTTACGTCCGTCGCTCTTCTTCTGCAGTGAACTTGTTTGGTTTCGATTTATTTCAGTTGTTTAACTTGTCTATAGTAAATCAGGTCCTATCAGTGAACCAGACTGTGCCTTCCGACAGTGTTTCTCGTCTATGTGAATAATTTGCAGACATTTTTGCACCGGGCCTTGGTTGCGCTAAGAACTATAAAGCACATTTGGAACTCAAAATAATCGCGCAACTGAAATTTTTCAAAGCGCGCAATGTTCGCCACGCATTGTGTGATGAGGTCGCAAAAACATTACTCGATTTGGAATCACAAGGTGTAATTGAACATGTGCAGGCTTCTCTCTGGGCTTCACCCTTAGAAATTTTGCCAAAACCTTCCGGAAAATTGAGACTTTGTGTGGACTTCAAGGCAACAGTGAATCAACAACTAGTGAATGCAACTTTTCCTTTACCCTGCCCGGAAGACCTTTTTGACAAACTGTGCCCGGGTAAATATTTTTCGAAATGGACCTCGCAGATGCGTGCTTGCAAATACCGGTGGACGAAGAATCCCAGCGCGTTTTGGTTGTTAACACGCATCTTGGGTTGTGTCAATTCAAACGAATGCCACTCGGGTGTGCATCCGCCACTGCATTGTTTCAGCATTATCTCCAAACTGTTTGTGCGTCGGTCCCTACTGCAGCAAATTATCTGGACGATATTGTGATCTCCGGAAAGACGGAAGAAGAACATTTGGCCAATCTCAGAACATTATTTCAGGTCTTGCGACAAAATGGTCTTCGCTTTAGGAAGGACAAATGTGTGTTTTTTGCTCGCGATTTGCCATACCTGGGACACGTACTCAATGCCCAAGGCATACATCCCAGTCCCACGCACCTTCGTGCCATACAAGACTTGCCTTCGCAGCTACAGAGTGTACTGGGAAAAATAAATTACTATAACAGATACGTGCCACATGCCTCTTCCATTTCAGCTCAGCTTCATCGCTTACGCCGTAAAGGTGTTCCGTTCGTCTGGACAACGGACTACGAACGCGCCTTTCGCCAGTTGAAATCGGCGTTGCTTTCCAATACTTGCCTTACGCCATTCGATCCCCAGAAGCCCCTTTTGATGATGGTGGATGCATCGGATTATAGGGATCGGTGCTGTGCTTGCGCACAAAGATGGATCGCACGATCGCCCTATTGCCTTTGCGTCCAAATTGCTCTCGTCTGCGCAAAGAAATTATTCACAAATCGAAAAAGAAGCATTGGCTCTCGTATTTGGTGTTACAAAGTTTCATGATTTCTTGTATGGTCGTCACTTTACCATCATCACAGACCACAAACCTTTGACATCGCTTTTTCATCCGAACAAGCCTGTACCTCCACGTACAGCGCAGAAATTCATTCGCTGGTCTATTTTCCTCTCGTAGTACCACTACGATATCTTGTATCGGTCCACTGCTAAGCACGGAAACGCCGATGCGTTGTCCCGTTTGCCTGTTGCTGAGGATACAGCATTCGATTTCTCCGAACTTGCTGGAATGTTCATTGATTCGGAAACCGATGACGTGGTCGAATCGGTTCCGATTGATTTTCGTCGTGTAGCTACAGCCACAGCTGCCGACCCTGTCCTTGCTACCGTTCTGCGTTTTGATGCTACGCAATGGCCCTTGTCAAAGTCACGGATCGGGGATACGTTGGTTCGCCGATTTTTTGCTCACAAGGAGAGACTTTTTGTTCGACGTGGTGTTTTGCTGTTGCGTTCTGATAATGATCGGTCCAGGGCCGTGGTCCCACGTTCGTTACAGTCCTCTGTCTTACAGCTTCTCCACCAGGGACATTGGGGTATAGTGAGAACGAAACAACTTGCTCGTAAGCACTGTACTTGGTTCGGAATCGATGCCGCGATTACGAATATGTGGTCTTCTCGCATGGTGTGTGCCGAACAACAACCAGCACCACCGCGGAAATTCTTTGCGTGGCCAAAAGCCACTTCCCCTTGGCAACGCTTACACATCGATTTTGCTGGTCCATTCTGGAATGCTCGATGGTTAGTTGTGGTAGATTCATTCAGTAATTTTCCTTTTGCTGTCCGGATGTCTTCCACGATGTCATCTGCCACCATCCAAGCGTTATCTGCTATCTTTTGCATTGAAGGTCTTCCCAGGCTATTGTTTCCGACAATGGCCCACAATTCATGTCCGCAGAATTTCAGTCATTCTGCAAGGCCAATGGTATCCAACATCTGACGTCTGCGTCGTTTTCGCCACAGTCAAACGGTGCCGCTGAACGATTGGTCAGGACTTTCAAGTCACAGATGTTGAAGTTGAAAGAGTCGCATTCTCGGGAGGACGCGTTATTGCTCTTTTTGTCTTCGTATCGCTCTCAGCCCCGAGATGGTCGCTCACCGGAAGAGTTGCTCCATGGTCGTCATCATCGAACCTTGATGTCTTTGCTAAATCCGCCGCATCAGGTTCCTGTGCAGCGGCAGACACCTGCTTTTGCTCCAGGCGACGTTGTCAACTATCGCCACTATCGAGGTTCACGGCGTTGGCTCGAAGGGCGCATTCTTCGCTGCCTCGGCCGCGCTATGTATCTGGTTTTGGGGGCTTCTGGTGAGGTGCGTCGGCATCTCAATCAGCTGCGTCTCTGTCGTCACACGGGATCTGCCTCTCCCCGTCTGCTTGCAGCGACGGTGCCGTCCGTTCACCGCCCTGGGGTTCCATCTACTGGCTCGCCTCGGCTCCAGGTGTTACCGACGCTGCCTTCCATTTTACCCCATGGCGACACGCCGCCGCCGCCGCCTGTTCTCCCGCCGGCGACGCCCGCAGTGGACGCTTCGCTGCAGCCGCCGGGTGCCTCCCTGGGTCACGCGCCGCCGATCGTTTTCGGGACCAGTTATCATCCGACATGGAACTGTTGCCCGCTCCGGACCATGTGTCGTCTTCGCGTACATCGCATGTTGGCGTGCACCCTGGAGCAGGTTTTCAGGCGTTTCCTAGCTCCCCGCGGTCCGAATGGTAGGGTGGGGGTGGCACAGCCTCGCCTGTCGTTAGGCTCCCCACCTCGTCACATACAACATGGGGTCCTCCCCACGTCGGATGGAAGCCTTATACCACAACCGTACGCCGATTTGCGGGGGAGGAATGTGGTGTCACCGCCAGACACCACACTTACTAGGTGGTAGCCTTTAAATCGGCCGCGGTCCGGTAGTATACGTCGGACCCGCGTGTCGCCACTATCAGTGGTTGCAGACCGAGCTCCGCCACACGGCATGTCTAGAGAGACTTCCTAGCACTCGCCCCAGTTGTACAACCGACTTTGCTAGCGATCGTTGACTGACAAAATACTCTCTCATTTGCCGAGACTATCGTCTCCAGGCGACGGCAGTATAGCATAGCCTTCAGCTACGTCATTTGCTATGACCTAGCAAGGCGCCATATTCAGTTACTATTGATATTGTGAATCATGTACCGTCAAGAGCGACGTTCATCATTAATGGATTAAAGTTAAGTATTCCACCAGCTACGTCCGTTTTTCTCAGTTCTAATTTCCTTGTCATGTTCCAGACCTCACGCCAGCCTCCGTGAGCTAAAACGCGTGCATTTCGGCCTCCTCTAGTAACACGGTGTTGGCTCTCCTGCCAACCACAACAGTTATCTTAAATTGCAACGCAGTGTAATTCGAGTGCGAAGTTGAGAATATCTTCTGGTAGTTGCTTTGTCACAACTTTGTGAGTAAAGTGGAATCACGTGTTGATCAGTAACTCTAACTAAGATCATCAATCCGAAATGCGAATGTGCGTGAGATTATAACGTCTCGTCTTGACAATATTTTTCAATACAGCAACTTTTGTTTATGTTCAACCCACTTTGTGAGACCAGTACCACGTGCTTATACATTTGTTTGACCCATCAGGTTAATAGTAAGACGATAGTAACCAGTTCGAGGTTTTTCTTTTGTAAATTGCGTTTCGAGGTAATTTATTTTAATCATCAAAATTATTGTGGAGTTACACTCTTTGTGTAAACCAAGTTGACCACGTGAAGGATGTGGTGTACGTATCAAAGTAGCCCTGAGCAATTCTTTTCAGGAAGATTTCACAGAGAGTTAGTATGAATTTAGTATACGAGTGTGTGGTAATTTCATGACGGACAGGATTGCGCTATGAACGGAACTTCTTTGGGTGAAAATTGAATCAGTTGGTTGTGGTTAATTTCCTCTTGCATATGTTTCAACGTTCTTCGTGTGTTATTTTATGAATGCTGTGTTGTATGTAGTCTCCCAATCTTGGCTCCCTATTTGAAGTGCTCCGTAAGATTACTAACTCACATTTACACAATCCTAAATAAGGCACCAGTTTACTTATGAATCAAGTTTGATATGCTGAAATTTTAACGGGACAATGATCAGTGTTAAAATAAATGTCCTAATATAAACTGATTTATTTCTTTTTATTTAAATTGTCATATATATATATATATATATATATATATATATATATATATATATATATATATATATGTCTAGGGGTAGCGTCTTTGATTCATAATCAAAATGTTTTCGGTCCCGGGTTCGATCCCCGCCACTGCCTAAATTTTGATAAATAATCAGCATTGGCGGCCGAAGACTTCTAGCGTAAGAAGTCAGCATCACTCTGCCAATGGCCTTGTCAAAGAGGGCGGAGGAGCGGATAGAGGTTCAGGGCACTCTCTTGTCATAGGGGTGGGATATTGCCCCGCAAAGGCGGAAGAATCAGCAATGATCAACGACATGAGGATGCAGAAGGCAATGGAAACCACTGCATTAAAGACACGTAACGTGTATCCACAGGACATGTGGCCTGTAATTGAAAAAGTGTCATGATGATCTCTCCATTGGCAAAAGATTCCGGAATAGTCCCCCATTCGGATCTCCGGGAGGGGACTGCCAAGGGGGAGGTTACCATGAGGAAAAGATTGAATAATCAACGAAAGGATAACGTTCTACGAGTCGGGGCATGGAATGTCAGAAGCTTGAACGTAGTAGTGAAACTAGAAAATCTGAAAAGGGAAATGCATAGGCTCAATCTAGGTATAGTAGGGGTCAGTGAAATGAAGTGGAAGGAAGACAAGGATTTCTGGTCAGATGAGTATCGGGTAATATCAACAGCAGCAGAAAATGGTATAACAGGTGTAGCATTCGTTATGAATAGGAAGGCAAGGCAGAGGGTGTGTTACTGTGAACAGTTCAGTGACTGGGTTGTTCTAATCAGAATCGACAGCAGACCAACACCGACAACGATAGTTCAGGTATACATGCCGACGTCGCAAGCTGAAGATGAACAGATAGAGAAAGTGTATGAGGATATTGAAAGGGTAATGCAGCATGTAACGGAGGAAGAAAATCTAATAGTCATGGGCGACTGGGATGCAGTTGTAGGGGAAGGAGTAGAAGAAGAGGTTACAGGAGAATATGGGCTTGGGACAAGGAATGAAAGAGGAGAAAGACTAACTGAGTTCTGTAACAAGTTTCAGCTACTAATAGCGAATACCCTGTTCAAGAATCACAAGAGGAAGAGGTATACTTGGAAAAGGCCGGGAGATACGGGAAGATTTCAATTAGATTACATCATGGTCAGACAGAGATTCCGAAATCAGATACTGGATTGTAAGGCGTACCAAGGAGCAGATATAGGCTCAGATCACAACATAGTAGTGATGAAGAGTAGGCTGAAGTTCAAGACATTAGTCAGGAAGAATCAATACGCAAAGAAGTGGGATACGGAAGTACTAAGGAATGACGAGATACATTTGAAGTTCTCTAACGCTATAGATACAGCAATAAGGAATAGCGCAGTAGTCAGTACAGCTGAAGAGGAATGGACATTTCTAAAAAGGGCCATCACAGAAGTTGGGAAGGAAAACATAGGTACAAAGAAGGTACCTGCGAAAAATCCATGGGTAACAGAAGAAATACTTCAGTTGATTGATGAAAGGAGGAAGTACAAACATGTTCCGGGAAAATCAGGAATACAGAAATACAAGTCGCTGAGGAATGAAGTAAATAGGAAGTGCAGGGAAGCTAAGACGAAATGGCTGCAGGAAAAATCTGAAGACATCGAAAAAGATGTGATTGTCGGAAGGACAGACTCAGCATACATGAAAGTCAAAACAACCTTTGGTGACATTAAAAGCAACGGTGGTAACATTAAGAGTGCAACGGGAATTCCACTGTTAAATGCAGAGGAGAGAGCAGATAGGTGGAAAGAATACATTGAAAGCCTCTATGAGGGTGAAGATTTGTCTTATGTGATAGAAGAAGAAACAGGAGTCGATTTAGAAGAGATAGGGGATCCAGTATTATAATCGGAATTTAAAAGAGCTTTGGAGGACTTACGGTCACATAAGGCAGAAGGGATAGTTAACATTCCATCAGAGTTTCTAAAATCTTTGGCGGCCGCGGTGGTCTCGCGGTTCTAGGCGCGCAGTCCGGAACCGCGCGACTGCTACGGTCGCAGGTTCGAATCCTGCCTCGGGCATAGATGTGTGTGATGTCCTTAGGTTAGTTAGGTTTAAGTAGTTCTAAGTTCTAGGGGACTGATGACCACAGCTGTTAAGTCCCATAGTGCTCAGAGCCGTCTAAAATCATTGGGGGAAGTGGAAACAAAACGACTATTCACGTTGGTGTGTAGAATATATGAGTCTGGCGATATACCATCTGACTTTCGGAAAAGCATCATCCACACAATTCCGAAGATGGCAAGAGCTGACAAGTGCGAGAATTATCGCACAATCAGCTTAACAGCTCATGCTTCGAAGCTGCTTACCAGAATAACATACAGAAGAATGGAAAAGAAAATTGAGAATGCGCTAGGTGACGATCAGTTTGGCTTCAGGAAAAGTAAAGGGACGAGAGAGGCAATTCTGACGTTACGGCTAATAATGGAAGCAAGGCTAAAGAAAAATCAAGACACTTTCATAGGATTTGTCGACCTGGAAAAAGCGTTCGACAATATAAAATGGTGCAAGATGTTCGAGATTATGAAAAAAGTAGGGGTAAGCTATAGGGAGAGACGGGTCATATACAATATGTACAACAACCAAGAGGGAATAATAAGAGTGCACGATCAAGAACGAAGTGCTCGTATTAAGAAGGGTGTAAGACAAGGCTGTAGCCTTTCGCCCCTACTCTTCAATCTGTACATCGAGGAAGCAATGATGGAAATAAAAGAAAGGTTCAGGAGTGGAATTAAAATACAAGGTGAAAGGATATCACTGATACGATTCGCTGATGACATTGCTACCCTGAGTGAAAGTGAAGAAGAATTATATGATCTGCTGAACGGAATGAACAGTCTAATGAGTACACAGTATGGTTTGAGAGTAAATCGAAGAAAGGCGAAGGTAATGAGAAGTAGTAGAAATGAGAACAGCGAGAAACTTAACATCAGGGTTGATGGTCACGAAGTCAATGAAGTTAAGGAATTCTGCTACCTAGGCAGTAAAATAACCAATGACGGACGGAGCAAGGAGGACATCAAAAGCAGACTCGCTATGGCAAAAAAGGCATTTCTGGCCAAGAAAAGTCTACTAATATCAAATACCGGCCTTAATTTGAGGAAGAAATTTCTGAGGATGTACGTCTGGAGTACAGCATTGTATGGTAGTGAAACATGGACTGTGGGAAAACCGGAACAGAAGAGAATCGAAGCATTTGAGCTGTGGTGCTATAGACGAATGTTGAAAATTAGGTGGACTGATAAGGTAAGGAATGAGGAGGTTCTACGCTGAATCGGAGAGGAAAGGAATATATGGAAAACACTGATAAGGAGAAGGGACAGGATGATAGGACATCTGCTAAGACATGACGGAATGACTTCCAAGGTACTAGAAGGGGCTGTAGAGGGCAAAAACTGTAGAGGAAGACAGAGATTGGAATACATCAAGCAAATAACTGAGGACGTAGGTTGCAAGTGCTACTCTGAGATGAAGAGGTTAGCATAGGAAAGGAATTCGTGGCGGGCCGCATCAAACCAGTCAGTAGACTGATGACAAAAAAAAAAAAAAAAAAAAAAAAAAAATCACCAGTTATCGTAAGATGAGTACTAAAAGATTATAATTAATGTTAGTCTGGTTGGGAATTTGGTAAGCTAGACTAGGTACCTGGTGAAACAGTTGCGCAGTAATGCAAGGTTAACTTCCTTAGATAGCTCACAGCTTTTAACCCACTTTTATGGTCTTGAATATCAGCACCGCCTTCAGAAAAATTTAATGCAACAACGTTACACATGGCGACCCTGTTCTGTGATTCCGCTAGACTCTGGAATCTCTGAAACGTTAGAATGCGAGCGTTGTATAATTTTAATTTTTTTCCCTGCAGCGCTCAAACAACTTCTGCGTTGTTTCTGAGCAGACTTTCGAAAGATTCACGGCGTTGTTGAGCGGCGTTGTGTTGTTTGTCTTGTTTTGTTTTCTATATTTGTGTGTTTTATATGTATGTATTTTTTTTCTCGCTTGTAAATTGCACTGACTTCGATCAAAGATATAAATTTGTTTTACGTGTGAAAAAGTGCGTACTAGATTGGGTACCTTTCGTGTGACTGTCGTAATTTTTGGGGGATATATTTATTCTGATTAGTGTGTTGCGTACCGGGTATAAATTGAACTAATGCAGACACATAACCAAGCTAAAAGTAGGCGGTCTAACAACTTAAGCAACATGGACCAAGGGGATAATTTGATTTCGAATATTAACGCGTCAGACAGTTCCGAAAACCCATTGGGGGTACTTCAGAGGGAATGCAAAACAGGACGAACGGACCATCAGAGCCAGAAATTAATTTGCCTCCAACCAACCAAATTGATTTGGCAGAACTCATGAAAGCCTTATTGCAACAAAATAAAGAAAACGCAGAGAAATCTGAAAAATCGATCCGAGAGCTAGGCGGTCAAATGACGCAAAAATCTGAAAAATCGATCCGAGAGCTAGGTGAACAAATGACGCAAAAATCTGAAAAATCGTTCCGAGAGCTAGGTGAACAAATGACGCAGAAATCTGAAAAATCGATCCACGAGCTTGGCGAACAAATAGACGAAAAACTAATCCAGCAGACAAATAAAGTCGAAAAGTCGATGCAGAGAGTGTCCAATGATATCTCACAAAGAACAAACAATCTGGCAAGTGAAATAAAAAGGGATATTATGAAAGAATTAGGCCGTACATTTGAACAAATCGATGTTCGTCTGCAAGCCTTAGAACAAGGCAAGTGGAGTCACGATGCGGAATCGAAAGAATGCGAGAAGCAGCTACTTAGGAATTTCCAAGCGTGGAGAGAAGAATGCCAAAGGGAATACCAGCTGGTACTCTCCAGGGTCCAGGAGGCAGAAACGCATTGTCCCGCGTCCGTTAGCAACACATAGCAGGCAACAGTCAAGCGATTCACGCACTCGAACAGCAAGTAGAAATATTGAAGCAGACTGGGGCAGAGGACAACAGACAAATACAAGATAAGATTGCGGCATTAGCGGACATCATAGGCACGATGAAGGTGACGGAGAGCGATAACAATACTACATCGGTAGCGGTCGTAGAGACCGAAGAAGTGCGTTCGCTTCTTAGATTTCAGAAGGGGCAGTTCGAAGTGAACAGGTGGCACAAAGCTGTAACAGGCGAATTACAAGAACGCGTGGCGCATCTGGAAAGCCGCATGGCGTGTGATTCCGAACTCACCAACAGCACTAAAAATAGCTGTACGAACAGTGCAGAGAGGGACTCCGGCCACGAGGGAGATTTTAACGACAGGGAAGAATGTATTTTGATGGGCAGACATGAGAAAAATAGAACCATTCAAGGGCCTCGCCGGGAGGAAATGCGGGGATTTGATTTCAAACATTTCCTTACGGTGAGAAAGTTTGAGATATTTCGAAATTCGCAAAAAGGAATACATCCACGGGCATGGCTCGAGCAATTTGAGTTCTGTCTTCCTCCCGACTGGACAAGTTCACATAAGATAGAATTTATGTGTGGCTATTTGGAAGGCGAACCGGCGATTCGCATGAGGTCGGCAGCGCGTCACTGCAACTCCACTCAGGAGTTTCGACAAGCATTTCTGTCCGCCTATTGGTCGGAAGCGGCACAAGATAGGGTCAAGCATGGCATAATTATGCTGCCTAATTTGAACCAGTCTGGTTTCGTCATCCCAGCACGCCTATTCGACCACATGCTGCAGGCAAATCAATCTCTGTACGACCCATACGGGCCTGCGGAACTAATTAAGATATGCATCACCAAATTGCCGATGCACTTGCGCCACGTCATTCTTGCGGGACGATGCAAAGAGGACGTGGAAACGTTTATGACACTTCTCCAAGAGTTGGAATACAATACAAGAGAATGCCCGCCTAATCAGGCACAAAGTTATTACGGGACACAGCAGCGCGATCGCAGTCGTGGCCATAGTACTAATCAACAGCGTGACTGGTCGTCGCGACGCGAATGGAACAATAATCGGGACCGGCCGTATAGAAACTGGGGTAACAGTCGCGAACACAGGTGGAACGACGGAAATGATCGAGGACGTGGACAGTATCGTGAACGCAACAGTTACGGCAACCAGAATCGATACTACAGTGAACACGGTGGGAATAGGACTGTAGGCGAAGCACCTCATGATGTTGAAATTCGGCCGGCTAACCCAAGACATAGCCCAGCCAATGGAAATGAACAAAACCGGCAATGACAAATGATCAGCGCAGAAGGCGCCCAATCAGAACAAATGAGTGACATGGCAAATGAGCACATAGGGTGTATAGAGAGGAGAATGAATTGATTGGTTCACATTTGTGACATATGCATTTTGAATAACATGTTGGTAAAAATAATGATAAATATGTTTCTATGTGCTTGATTGAAGTGATGTTTTTAGTTTCTTTTTTCTTTCCTTGTGCAATTAGGATTTAGGTTGGTTCAAATGTGAGGATAAAAGGTTTCTTTGTGAATGAGTGAAATGCTGTTTATGGTTTTTTTGTGTAAATTGAAAAGAGTCGGTCCTGAGAGAAGCGAGATCTGTGTTGAATTAGTGCAAAACTAAGGGGAATATCCGATCTGTGGGTATTATGGGTCTGGCAAACCCAGGTCCCCAGCTATTTGTAGCCTTGTTTCCGATTTTCTGCTTTCGGTGCTACTATCTATCTATTACTATTCTATATCTGTCAGTATAAATGAGGATCTCTTACTATAATATGCGTGCTGTATGAATATTTTAAGATAGGAGAACTCTGAGAAAGGCATGAGTAAGTTTGGAATCTTGAAAACAGGAACCGATAATACGATTGTTTAACCAATGGCTTCCCAATGTGCGCTAATATATTAATATTGATGACATAATTTTTTTGTTCTTTATAGCTGAGTATGTAAAGTGCTGTCTGTGGATTTCGTAAGTGGATTGATTCCCTTCAAGGTGAAAGAAGAGTTGTGGTTTGTGTAATTTACGTGGCCCTGAAATAGTATTATGGCAGAAAAATGACGAGCAATTTTCCAGCAAACGGAGAATGGAACGGAAATATGGATCCTTTTTGTAGTCTTGATTGATGTTGAGCCAGAGCCTGAAAAATTATTCTGCTTTAATACTTGCCCTAGAAAAGTGACGTTTATGTGTTTTGCTGATGCTGTGAGCATTAAAACTTACTGTTTTCGCTGGTGCGGGATTCACTGCATCCTATATGAGTTGACTGAAGAAATGTCCCTCTTGAAGGTAGAGGAAGATTAAGTAATTTTGATTATGGGACCGAAGGAAAGCTTGGTTTGAAAATAAAGGAGACCACAATTTTGCCATTAATGAGAAATGAATCAAGAAAAACCACCACAGGCGAAATAACTAATTTGGAAGTGAAAGGTAACTTAAAGAAGGAACGAAATTTGAGCAAAATGGGTAAGAAAATGTAGTATAACCTGTATGATGAAAATATTTTACCCTTCTCAGAGTCATCTGTGTGATTAATTCTTGTGATAACGTAATCTTAGATGAACTTGTATTACTGTTTTATGTATGAACATATGAGTGTGATAAATGTATAATTGCGAGTCTGTTATCAGGTGTGTCAACTAGTATAGATGTTTTGGAGTGTAAATAACCATTGTTCTTTTTACTGTGTATGTTTAAGGAAAGCTTCTCCATATTTATCATGTGACAAGACATATGCCGCAAGCGTCAGGAAGAGGACGAATTAGAACAATAGTGGTATAAACACTGTGTTGAAGTAGCATTGAAGTAGCTTGTTGGATTAACTAGTAGTGGATTGAAGTAAGATTCTGAGTAATTCATGTTTATGGGTAGTTAGTTTGTAGAATAGACAACAGGTGTGCATGTCTGTGTGTAAATAACATGTGAACCCTATGCTTTCCTGACTTATTCTTGCACAAAGCATAATCCTATCCATTTTAGTTAATTAATAAGTAGCATTTGATTTATTAAAACGCCAGTGAACCACATTAGTGACGTGGATTTAGATATTACATTGTCAGTTCATTTAATTTTTATTTTTATGCTGTCAAGTCATTTCCCTTTAATTTTTTATATTGTCAAGTCATTTAACTTTTATTTTTATGTTGTCGATTCATCTAACTTTTTTATTTAAAAAAATTAAGTCTCACTTTTGTTCTTAAAACTTGTGAAAGGCAATACTAAGTGGTATTATGTATGACATTTTGTAATCACATAGCTATGATGAACAATTTCTGTGAATGCAGTTGAGAACGTGAAAGCTAACAGGCTAAACTCTTACGAGACAGCAGGAGCAGCGCGGAGGACAACTAGTTGTAAACAGGCGGGTTTCCCAGCAGGACACACTGTCAACTGGGCCACTTCGGGAGCGCGGTCGACAACAAAAGAAGGGTATGGGACAAACACTTTCCCTTCGTGGAGGCGATGACCTGTGATGGTTGAGCAGTCCACCGCGCAGAAATCCATCTGCTGGCAACACACCACACGCACGCGACCGTGACGAGACGGCCGCGGTGAAACGACAGAAGACAGGGGATAAAGGGGTGTGGAGCCTTTTGACAGGTACTGTCCAGAGAAACTTGCAGCGTCAATGACGACTATCAACATTTCTTGGCGGAAGCCCATTGTCAAGCGACAGTAAATCATGGTTCGGTGTTCTCTGATTGCTAAGGGTGGCACAAAGAAGAGCCACTAAGTGTCATCCTAGCCCAGGAATATCAAACGGGCGAGCCAATTGAGGATAACTCAAGAATTTAACAACACAAGGGGCGTGGAGCCTTTTGGTACGTACTGTCCAGAGAAATTGGCACACTTCAACACCGCCTATCAACATATCCTGATGGATGCCCACTGTCAAGCGACAGTAAATCATGGTTCGATGTTCTCTGGTCGCTAAGGGTGGCACAAAGAACAGCCATTAAGTGTCATCCTTGCCCAGGAATATCAAACCGGCGAGCCAATTAAGGATAACTCAAGAATGTACCAACACAAGGCACGTGGAGCCTTTTGACACATACTGTCCAGAGAAACTGGCAGACTTCAACGACGTCTATCAACATTTCCTGGCGGATGCCCACTGTCAAGCGACAGTAAATCATAGTTCGTTGTCTCTGATCGCTAAGGGTGGCACAAAGAAGAGCCATTAAGAGTCATCCTTGCCCAGGAATATCAACCCGGCGAGTCAAACGAGGATACCGCACGAATTTGACAACACAAACATGCAACCAAATCGAGATGTACATGACACGGGCCACTAAGAGAAACTTCATGAGAGGGCAGAGAAAGCAGGATTGCACGCTACAGATGGACAAAAAACCCTAGTGACAGCTGCGGCGACAACCCCCCCCCCCCCCCCCCTCCTCTTACATTGTACCTCGGAACAGTGGAACTACTGAGTGTGCCAGTGAACAGTGATTATACAATTCTTAGTCCAATGCATATACGTGTGTTCTTCCAGAGATACTTTGATCATGTATTTTGCAGGGGTTCGATTTATTGGTGTTTTTTTCTTATTAGACTGAATCTTGTATTCTGTAGGTGTTTTATTTATTGGTATTTTTTTTAGACGTTGACTACTCTACTTTCAGAGCTGTTTTATTTCTCAATGTTCGTGTTTGTGTGATGTATTAGATTTGTGATACTTTGTTCCGTAAATTCATTCCTGTGGCATTGCTTCGTTTATTAGTCAGATAGCTATTCATTCTCATTGGACTGTGATCGATTAGCCTTTGCATGGGGCATATTTAAAGTGAGGAAGCCCTTAAGGGTAACAATCACTTAATTAATTGTAGTTTCAGTATAACGACACAGTGATCATTGTTTGCTAACTAACTGAAATATAGTAGAGTGATTAAATTAGTGCCACAAAGTTATTTTAATTCTACAAATTATTAGTCTTATAAGATATAGAATTTTTTGCGATGAACACTTTGTAAAACATATTTTTTTTCTCTAATCATGTTTTTTGCTTTTGCAGATTGTGCATTGTAATGTTCTGCTTTATAATACTGATGTTATTTTCATATTTTTTTAAACTACTGTGACACCTTTGTTATTTTCAAATTTTACTTGTTAATAAACAGTCATAAATTTTACTGTGATCAGTTGGCTCTTGCAATGAGCAAATACTAGAGAACTCCATAAGGGTAACAACCAGTAAATGTTTTCATATTAATGACACAGGGACCATTGTTTTTACTTGCTGACCGAGTTAGGTCTACACTATCTTTTAAATAGGTGTCACAGATTGTTTTTTTCTCTTTGAAATTGGTAGATTCTAAATATGTGCTGAAATTATTGTGTTTTAGCAAGTAGATGGTGACCTTTTGGCTTTTTTCTTTACATTTTTGGTTTAAGTTGGGTGTGAGAAGCCTGCTTGGGAATGTCCTAGCATGGCCAGAAAATTCCCTGCACAGTCTTTTCCCGGAGCGTTGGGGTAATGAAAGGTATCTGTTGGATTCGTTTCATGTTCATTTCTTAAATGTCATTTACGGCATAAATTCCTCTTCTAAATTTACTGTGGTGTTTCTGACTATCTGGGAGGAGACTGAGCAGTGAAAAGTGATGCTTGACTATCTGGGAGGAGACTGAGCAGTGAAAAGTGATGCTTTTACACATAAACAAGAACGATCTGTCACACTACTACACTTTAAAACACAGTTTCTATATAATTCATGTCACACAGTCTCATACGGAACCTACATTCGCTTTCTTTTATATACAGTATATGATAAGATACTGCCATTCTTAGTATGGTCCTCTCTGTCCCTTGTCATGTTTGTATAGGAAGCTGCCTCTCAGGTCACTTCGTTTGTATCTGTTAAGCATGCTCAGTAGGGGCTCAGGTCAGTCGGTCCGCGGCGAGCATCTGAAGTGGTAAGATCTCCACCTTAGATCGTGTCTGCTAAGTACGTAGGACAATGGATTTCTTAAGTTCAGCCTAACTGAAAATTTAATCACCTTCATTTCAGGTTTAGCTCTATAATATCTAATGTTATCTTAAATTGCAACACAGTGTAATTCGAGTGTGAAGTTCAGAATATCTTCTGGTAGTTGCTTTGTCACTACTTTGTGAGTAAAGTAACTCTAACTAAGATCATCAATCTTAAATGCGAATGTGTGTGAGATTATAACGTCTCGTCTTGACAATATTTTTCAATATAGCAACTTTTGTTTATGTTCAACCCACTTTGTGAGACCAGTAACACGTGCTTATGCAATTGTTTGACCCATCAGGTTAATAGTAAGACGATAGTAACCAGTTCGAGGTTTTTCTTTTGTAAATCGCGTTTCGATGTAATTTATTTTAATTATCAAAATTATTGTGGAGTTACACTCTTTGTGTAAACCAAGTTGACCACGTGAAGCATGTTGTGTAAGTATCAAAGTAGCCCTGAGCAATTCTTTTCAGGAAGACTTCACAGAGAGTTAGTATGAATTTGGTATACCAGTGTGTGGTAATTTCATGACGGACAGGATTGCGCTACAAACGTAACTTCTTTGGGTGAAAATAGAATCAGTTGGTTGTGGTTAATTTCCTCTTGCATATGTTTCAACGTTCTTCGTGTGTTATTTTATGAATGCTGTGTTGTATGTAGTCTCCCAATCTTGGCTTCTTATTTGATGTGTTCCGTAAGATTACAAACTCACATTTACACAATCCTAAATAAGGCACTAGTTTACTTATGAATCATGTTTGGTATGCTGAAATTTTAACGGAACAATGATCGATGTTAAAATAAATGTCCAAATATATACTGATGTATTTCTGTTTATTTAAACTGTCTTTATATATATCACCGGTTATCGTAAGATGAGTACTAAAAGATTATAATTAATGTTAGTCTGGTTGGGAATTTGGTAAGCTAGACTGGGTACCTGGTGAAACAGTTGTGCAGTAATGCAAGGTTAACTTCCTCAGATAGCTCACAGCTTTTAACCCACTTTTATGGTCTTGAATATCAACACCGCCTTCAGAACAAATTAATGCAACAACATTACATACTTTCCCTTTCAGATTTTATTTATAAATTTCATGTTCATGTGATATGGAATTTTTTCTTGTAGTTTTAGTCTGTGACTGAATCACTCTCCCTGAAAAGCCTGTGAGATTTTCTTCATCTGCCGCTATGGCTTGGATAGTATTTTTTATAGTCTGAAAGTATTGAAGAAGTTATTTTTCTGAGAACCCCAAAAATAATACTATAGCTAATGACTGAAATAAAATATACAAAATACATATTTTTTAAACTTTAATGGATGATATTATTTATGGTGTTCATGACTTTGTTTTTTTACATAGTATGCTGTGTACATGATAACTCCACAATATCTTTTTAATTACTGATACACTTACCTAATTGACACAGATTATGAGGTACAATTTTTTTCATCAAATAGTGTATTTCACGTATACGTTCCACAGACTGTTTTGTGGTGAAGTGAACAATTCTGGGTTTTGCATAGTTTAATTATTTTTTACTTGCTGTGGTGTGCTGCTGTATTTTCACTTAGTAATTCTATCGATATGGCTGGAACCTGCAAATAAGTTTGAACTTAGAGTGTGCAATGATATGTCATGCTTGGTTCAGTCTCATACCATCCTCTATGTAGATAACTCACAAGTAATAGGCTGCTATAACACTGATGAAGATTTTATCTGTCATACTGAGTAAAGGCTTGGAGAATCAAGTGCTTTCTCAGTATGGCAGATTATTTGCATGTTCCAGCAGAACCAATAGATTTACTGAGTGAAAACACAGTGGCATACACAGCAGTGAGACATGCAACATGGATCATCTGGTATGTGATGGCAGTTCCATGAAGTTGACCACACTGCAAGTGATTTATCTTCTATTTCACTCATATGCAGTGGCATGTTTCTGTTCTATGTATGGAACATGATTTAAAATCCTGTATCTGTCAGTACATATGTGCAACAAACTTTGAGTCAACCAAGGCATAAACAGCTCCAACGTAACACACCAGGTATGAGATTAATTCTGTGTTATGCACAATGATGAAATGCCTTGTGAGTGATCGTCATATTCATATATGCCCAGTGTTACATCCCTGTTCCAGTATACAATGCCTGCATTCTGAATTAATGTTTACTTACAGGGTCTGTTACTGAGTGTGAAGGACTAGCTTTTGGCATTCCTTGGCAGCAAGAGATCCCTAACAGCACACCAGGTTCGAGATTAATTTTGTGTTATGCATAATACCGAAATGCCTTGTGAGACATCACTATATTCATATATGCCCAAGGCCACTTCCCTGTTCCAGTATACAATGCCTGCATTCTGATTTAATATTTACTTTCAGAGTTTGTCGCTGTATTGTGTGACACAGCAATTGTTACTGAACATCTCCAACACACCACCTAAGGTGGTCTGTCCCTGTAGCTGTGTGGTTAGAGAGAGACAGATACCTATGCAGGGGCCCAGGTGCATTTCCTGGCCGAGTCGGAGAATCTATCCTCTCGGAGGCTGGGTGATATGTTGCCCTTACCACCATTTTACCTTTTTTTGAGATGCAGAGCACCAAAGTGGTATCAACTGATGAAGACTTGCTGTAGGCAGCCGAATGGTCCTGCATAGGATCTGCCAATGAGGATTTCCATTCGTTCACACTAGGTATGAAACTGATTCCATGTTATACAAATTATTGAAATGTGTTGTGAGTCATCTCAGAAATCATATATGCTCAGTCAATTTAATATTTATTTGCAGGGATCTAGAGTAAGCAGTGTATAGCTGTGTACGCTATGATGCATTGTTGTGACTTACAACTAGCATGGCAGTACAGCATGCCACTGTAACGGTGTCAACAGCGCTGGGTAGTGTTGTCTGCTCCACTGGATGGTGGTGAATGAGAAATAGACTTGTCACAATGGCCAGTCTGACCTCTGTACCACAGGTTTGCATGCTGGACAATGGGTATTTGGGGCAAATCCAGTAATACTCAGCTACAAACAAGTTTATTTATTTATAACATCACAGGATCATGTTTCTATATCTGCCTCCATCCCCTGTCCCCACTCCCCAGGGAGACAGCTCACAATTTGTTGTGCAAAGATAAGGTTAGACCATCAGCAAGAGTGAACCGCTAGTTCCTGCTACTAATAAGGTGAGAACACTGTTCCCTTGTTGTATATTTTTAAGAGCTTAAAACAGGACCAACTCCAGTAATGGATAGGAGCTGTACAGATGTGAACTGAGTTGGTGACCCTTTGCTCACAGCTCCAGGCTGCTTTGGCTTCCGTCACACAGCTTGAGGCTGCTGCCAAGGGGCGTCAGTGTGGGGGATCGAACACAGGCATGCAAGGGACATCGAGCATGTCCCACGTTTCCTCCGATTGGCCCAATGCTGTGACTGCCCCGGGTACTGCCTGCACCGAGGTTGATCCGCTACACGTGGTCGACTGGGAGATCATTCCAAAACGTGGCAGACAGCGAAAAACTTTCCAAGGGGCCGGTTGTAGGGCCTCCCCATTTCGTTTGACGAACAGGTTTCGGGCATTATCTGTGGCTGACGATGTCTCTGAGTCAGATGCAATCGTCCACCCTGTTCCAGAGGAAGCTTCCCGGCCCACAAGGTCTGGGCATTCACAGAGGGTGGGTTTGTTGGTAGTTGGGAGCTCCAACGTTAGGCACGTAATGGGGCCCCTTAGGAACATGGCTGCCAAGGAGGGGAAGGAAGCCAGTGTGCACTCCATGTGCGTTCCAGGGGGAGTCATTCTGAATGTGAAAAGGGTGCTTCTGGATGCCATGAAGATTTCAGGGTGCAGCCAACTGCAGGTACTGGCTCATGACGGTACCAATGATGTGTGTGGCTTTGGATTGGAGCAGATTCTTTCTGGTTTTGAGTGGCTAGCGGAAATGGTAAAGACTGCCAATCTTGCTTCCGAGATTAAGGGGGACTGTGGTCCTTTGGTGCAGAGCCGAGCAGAGGGTCTGAATCAGAGGCCCAGGCGGTTCTATGACCGTGTAGGCTGCAGATTCCTTGACTTGCGCCATCGGGTGGTGGGTTCCCAGGTTCCTCTTAATAGGTCAGGAGTCCACTACACACAGGAGGCGGCTACACGGGTAGCGGGGGCTGTGTGGAAGGGACTGGGCAGTTTTTTTAGGTTAGAGGGTCTCAGTGAACCACAGAAGGGGCGTCCGTCTAAAAGTGGGCAGGTAAAACACAGTAAGGTAGTTGTAGAAACGATTGGTATTGTAGTTGTAAATTGTCGTAGTTGTGTTTGGAAAGAACCAGATCCCCAAGCCCTAATAGAAAGCACTGAAGTTCAAATAGTTGTAGGTACAGAGAGCTGGCTAAAGCCGGAAATAACTCCAGCCGAAATTTTTTCAAACGATCTAACACTGTTCGTAAAGGATATATTAAATTCAATTTGTGATGGAGTATTTATTGCTGTCAGAGGTAGTTTGCCTTGTAGTGAAATTGAAGTAGATAGTTCGTGTGAAATAGTATGAGTAGAGGTTATACAATCCGAGTAACCCATTTACTGGATCGTTTTACCGACCCCCCGACTCAGAAGATGCAGTTGCTGGACAGTTCAAAGAAAACTTGAGTCTCATTTATAATAAGTACCCCGCCCATACAATTATAATCGGTGGTGACTTCAATCTACCCTCGATATGCTGGAAAAATTATACGTTTAAAGCCGGCGGCAGGCATAGAACGTCACCCGGAATTGTACTGAATGCTTTCTCAGAAAATTATTTCGAACAATTAGTTCAGGAGCCCACTCGAAGCGGAAATGGTTGCGAAAACATACTTGACATCTTAACAACAAATAATCCGGGACATATAGTGAGTTTTGAT